>NW_023633024.1:403-934 GCF_014905685.2 Nematolebias whitei | reverse complement strand
AAAATATATTTTTGGACGGTCCCGTCCGGCTCTCTGAGTCACTGAACTGAACAGCTTTAGTCCAGTTCGAAAAACGGGTCAGTTTGATGATAAAAGACTGCAGAGAAGCCGGAGGGAGTTGCCGTCCATCAGCTCGCCGGAAGTGAAGTACATATTTTTTTAACCTGTTGCACAACTGTTATTTCAAATGAATGTTTATTTCTTTTGTTAGCCTTAAAGCTAACTGATTTTGAGTAAACGTTTTGAAAATGGGCCTTAATTGAATTGTGAAATCAAATGTTTATGAAGTATAGCATGACTTGAATATGTTTGGTTTTTTATAATGGTTACAAACCATTTAAGCTAAAGCTATTTTAATTTATTTGACTATGTACTTAATTTATGTTTTTGACCTTTTAGGTCAGGTCTTATTGTCAGCCCTGTTAACAACGTTCTACAACTGATGGTGCGCAACCACCTGACCACAGTATGGCAGGAAATTACTTCTTTGTTCACTGTTTTCAGCCTTTATGTGTGTGTGTGTGTGTGTGT
>NW_023633024.1:0-303 GCF_014905685.2 Nematolebias whitei | reverse complement strand
CGTCTTTCAGTAAAAGTAACGGGCTGCTCACTGAAGCTGAGACCGGCTCTGTAGAAGACGAAATCCCCCACAGCCACCTCGGTTCGGTTCTGGTCCAATTCGAGGGACACAGGTACACTTCCCCCACACCTATGGAGACACCACGAGGGCCAGTCCAGCTGAAAACGAGCGAAATACCACCCGGCGATATTTGTCGGAACCAGGTAGAATCACAAAGGTCCAGATAAAAGTTTGTTGAGGTCCAGAGAGAGAGAGGCGTGCGTCGACTCCCCAGCTTGAGGGGTCACCTGGCCGGCAGGGTGC
>NW_023633023.1:0-1337 GCF_014905685.2 Nematolebias whitei | reverse complement strand
CTCGCTCGCCTCTCTGCAATTGGGTTCCAACACTGAGGATTGTGACAGAATGACCGGACCGACTGAACCCAGCGGGAGGATGATTTCTCTATTCGAGTTTTTTGCCCGTGAGGCAGAGAAGACTGCCCAGAAAGTCAGAGAAAGGGAGGAGAGGAGGAATCCATTTTGGGGGACCCGCCTGGCCATTAAACCTGGGTCCTCACAGCCTCTCCGTCCCTCTCCACCTCACCGCGCCGCTGCACCCCGCTGCCCACCTCCTCCTCGCTCTCCACCTGGTGGGGCCAAGCAATCATCGGAGAGAGGGGGGCAAACTGCTGGTCCTCCCCGAACCCAGCGCAAGAAGGGGAGAGCTTCGCGAAGGGAGGGGTTCATGGCTTCTCCATCACCTGCTGCTGCAGCCCCGTCTCTGGTCTCTGGTTCTCCAGCTGCAGCCCCATCTCTGGTCTCTGGTTCACCAGCTGCAGTTCTGTCTCTGGTTCCTGGTTTTCCAGCTGCAGCTCCGTCTCTGGTCTCTGGTTCTCCAGCTGCAGCTCCGTCTCTGGTTCCTGGTTCTCCAGCTGCAGCTCCGTCTCTGGTCTCTGGTTCACCAGCTGCAGCTCCGTCTCTGGTCTCTGGTTCTCCAGCTGCAGCTTTGTCTCTGGTTCCCGCTCCGGCTCTTCTGGTCTCGCCGCCCGCTCCGGCTCTCCTGGTCTCGCCGCCCGCTCCGGCTCTTCTGGTCTCGCCGTCCGCAGACCTCACGCCGGACTCGCCGCCCGCAGACCTCATGCCGGACTCGCCGCCCGCAGACCTCACGCCGGACTCGCCGCCTGCAGATCTCCGGGCTCCCACGCCGTCTGCTGCAGCCCTCCAGGGTCCCACGCCGTCTGCTGCAGCCCTCCAGGCTCCCACGCCGTCTGCTGCAGCCCTCCAGGCTCCCACGCCGTCTGCTGCAGCCCTCCAGGCTTCCACGCCGCCCGCTGCAGCTCTCAAGCCTCCAGTGGGTCCCAAGTCTCCAGAGGGGTCGCCTCCATGGTCGTCGCACGCTGCAGTCCTCCAGAGCCCCAAGTCCTCTTCATCGCCAGCTGTGGTCTCTGGGGTCTCTTCGCCAACAGCTGTGGACTCCAAGCCCTCTTCGCCGCCAGCTGTGGTCTCTGGGCTCTCTTCGCCAACAGCTGTGGACTCCAAGCTCTCTTCGCCGCCAGCTGTGGACTCCAAGCTCTCTTCGCCGCCAGCTGTGGACTCCGGGGTCTCTTCGCCGCCAGACGCGGCCTCCTCGCCGTCTACGCCGCCTGCCGCGGTCTCCAAGTCGTCCACGCCGCCTGCCGCGGCCTCCAAGTCGTCCACGCCGCCTGCCGCGG
>NW_023633022.1:0-1337 GCF_014905685.2 Nematolebias whitei | reverse complement strand
AAAAACGAAGTGGCATCAAGTTTTAGCAGTTTTAGGAGTTATATTTTGCCATTTTTCAAAAATGGACTTAGCATGAGCAGAAGATGAGACAGAAGACCATGGAGAATATGGTTTTTCCACACAAGGCAGCTTACGGCTCCATATAAGGTCAGAGCAATGCGTGTTTGTTTACCCTGCGGAGCGGGGTCCGGTCTGTTTGCATTCACACTGTACTCGAACCGTGCTGGAGTTCGCTTCTACCGGACCGAGACCTAGGTTTTAGCCTGGGCTAGAGTTCGCCTTTTTGTTCCGTGACAGAGTTCGATGGTGCGTTCACACCTCCCCAAACGAACCGGACTTTCTAGGAAAATAACTAGAGTTCGATTAAAGCGGACTAAACAGGGCTAGTGTGAATGCACCCTTAGTTTTACTTTGGACATTCGAGCTTTGTGGCTTCAGCGGGGCACTACTCTCGCTGAATCTGAAAGAGGCGACTCGACCTCGGCCAGCTGCGTCCAATGTGCCCCGCTCAGTCTGCCCGTCTCTGAGGAGGGGCAGACTGAGCGCGGCTGCCCTAAATCAGGTTGCTTGCTTCGGACTGAACAAGAAGAAGACATCGCTGAAACCATGGAGCTCTAATGTTTACAGAGAAGTTGCTAAACTTCATAATTAATGTCCAACTCCTATCAGTTGTAGAAAACGAAGGATTTCACAGTTTGATATTTGCATCCAAGATATAGTTTACCCTCCAGGAGATATTTGTCAGTACAACAGTAGACAATCATAAAAACATGATTTGAAAATTATATATATTAAAAACAAAAGACAGCTACATTATAAAGTGATGTAAAATACTAAAAACAGGAACATGTCTGTTGGTTTATGACATGAACTTAACAGGTGTTTGAAGCCATTTAACATTTAATTTAATTTAATTCATTTATTCATTCATTTAAAAGAAACAAAATAAAAAAATAATCAAAAAGAAAATATTGAATGAAAAAAGTGCAGAAAGAAGAAAAAAAAATCTTATATCTGCCACTTATTTAAAGGAACTGGATCGGTATTGGCCGATAGTCGGACGTAGGTATCGGGATCGGATCGGAAGTAAAAAAAAAGTGGATTGGTGCATCCCTAGTAATAATATAATAATTATAAAATAATACACACATATATATATAATTTTCCAATAAAAACTTGCTGAAAACCTACCAAATGTGGTTGAAAGCAGCCCAAATTCTAACAACCCATCCATAGCTGTGTATAAAAATCTTATATCTGCCACTTATTTAAAGGAACTGGATCGGTATTGGCCGATAGTCGGACGTAGGTATCGGGATCGGATCGGAAGTAAAAAA
>NW_023633021.1:0-1338 GCF_014905685.2 Nematolebias whitei | reverse complement strand
TTGTAGTGATGTACATGAGGTACGTGTCACTTGTTGTATGACACAATATATGAATTATATATGCATACAATATTCACGAGTTCTTCATTTTTCTGACTGTAAATGCCGTGCATTGAATTTAACAGAAATGTGAACGAGAGACGTTATTTATCTTTGACCCATCAAATGAATGGAATCATTTATTTTCAAAATCAAAGTTTAACATCAAACATTTACATTAATTTGGCAAAATATGAAAATAATAACAGACAGTTTCACAGAAAATGAACTTCAAATCACTCGGCGGTGATTTGAGGACTTTGCTTCAGACATTTCTAAAAATATCTGTACTGTTTTATGAGAGAGAGGTGAGTTTAAGAGTAAATTGAGATTTATCTTACAGAGGAATATGTGAGGGAGATTTAATCTGTTTAACCAGAAGTTGCACGCTCCGTCCGATCTCAGCTTCTCACGGTACACTTGGTCAAAATAGAACCATCTACCTGTTGACGATGAATCAGCGTTGGATGTAGTTCCTTTCT
The DNA here is from genome assembly GCF_014905685.2 of Nematolebias whitei. NCBI lineage: Eukaryota > Metazoa > Chordata > Actinopteri > Cyprinodontiformes > Rivulidae > Nematolebias > Nematolebias whitei. The sequence goes on along the minus strand of NW_023633021.1, from coordinate 817 downwards.
GACTCGTTTCAGCGTCTCCGTCGAGAGCTACCAAACCTTCAGAAAGTCGTGCGTTGATTAGCTCAAAACAGAATTATAATCCCAAACGTTCCTGGTTCTTCATAACTCCAAACTCTTCATAACCGGCTGCACTCTCAATCTGCTCATTCTGTTGGACTATCGGACCTATTGTCAGCTCCCAATCCAACATCTCTCAGAACTCTCAATCTAACTTGAACTGGGGAGTTGCCACATTTTATTTGGGTCGACTTCCTGTTCAATTTAGAGCTTTCTGATTCGTGGAAGGACCAGAAAGAGGAGTGGTTTTTGACGTAAGGTGTTTATCAACAGTCGAGGTCAGAGAATGAAACTTGTTTAACATACAGAAAAGATTATTGCAGAAGCAGCAGACTTTTTGGAGTCTACTCTTAGTAATCTTCTGAAAAAGTTTAAACATGACATTTCTTCTTCAGTAAACATTTTAGTTGACCGAAGACCAACCTTTCACATACTTACGACAGCTTGCTCATTTCAGACAGAAAAATCAAGAAAGGCATATTCAGGTGATTTCTGCTTTGAATGAGGAACAAAAATCATTACTTACTGTTTATGTAAAATAAAAATTAGTAGTTCTTTTCAACCTGTAAAGCATTGAGTGAACTAACACAATTTGATTATCAAAACATTTGTAAGACAGTAATGATTATAAAGAATTGTCTTTTCTGCTTGATTAATTCAAGAAAGAAAGTTCATCAGATGGTTCAGACTTATTCAGATCAATGAAAATAACAGTCTCTGTCCATCTGGTAGATTTGAGGTTATCTGGTTCACTACAGTC
>NW_023633020.1:0-1338 GCF_014905685.2 Nematolebias whitei | reverse complement strand
CCCCTCATTAAAGGTTAATAAGTAAGAAGTGTGATTTAAAGTCTTCAAATCACTGAAACTCAGGGTTCAATCAAATTGATTTTTAATAGAAAGTGTTGTGGAATAATATTTGTTCCTTTTTGAATCTGACTCCCAATTCTTATTTTATTTTGAAATTGACCCACTTCCTGTTTTACTTTGAAGAGGCTCTTCATTTCCTGTTTATATAATGTAACACGATGTAAACCACTTCTGATTGGATTGGATACTGACCAATCACATCGCAGACAGACTCAAAGCGCGCTGAAAAGTTAGTTTTTCTGTGTGAAGGAACGCCCTGTTTTTCTGAGACAAAGGAGTGTGTGAGCGGAGGGGGAGAAGTGAAGAGTCCCTTCCTCATGTGTGTGAGCAGAGAGACGCAGCCAGCCAGCCAGCCAGGAGTTTGGAGCAGAAAGACAATAGCAGGTTGTATTGTACAGATTAAGGGATGCATCCAGATTTTAATATGTTAAAATAACGACTGCATTTAACTAACCCACTGTTTATACTTGTGAATCTGTGACAACATTATTACTTCTGTGTTACTTTACTTATTAAATATTCATAAACTTGAAGGTGCGTGTGTAGTATCTGATGTGCAATGATTTGACTGATCCCTGCAGGATTGAAGCGGTAACTACAGAACTCGGGTGGAGAAAGAACATAAAACACAACAAAAGTTTCTCAGTGAAATCTTCTGAAAGACACTTTCTTTAGACAGATTCTAGAATAATAAAGTTCACTCTTTGCATTTCAACAGTGGTATTTTTATTAAATATTGGGTTTATCTTCTCAGGTGTCAGACACTGTTAAGATATATTCATAAAAATATTCAAATCAATAAAATGAACATTCATATTTCTACTTTTAAACATTTTATTTTCAAACGTAGTGTTTCAAAGCACAGCTGTGAGGAGTTGATCCAGATCTATAGATCAATAGATATCAGTTGAGCATTAGAAGAAGCACAGCTGCTGTGCAGATGTGTGTGGGGCAGATCACATGTGTGTTCAGCAGCATCCAGTTTGTCTCCTGCAACAGGTCAGAGAGAGTCCTGTCCAGCACCTCAAAGGTGAGACAGGTCTGCCCCACATACTGAAACCAGTCCTAGAACTGGACCAGGTTACAGGCTCTGTGTTCAGGACACTGATCATGTTCATCAGGAACACCTGGAAAACAAGACGAGGACACAAACTAGATGATATCATGAAAGATGAGCAGCTTGTGGTGCATCTTCAAGCAGAGCAGAAAGACAAGTGTTGGATCTTCATGAACACAAGTCTGGGATCAACCTATTTATCAGAGTCCTGGAAACATCTG
>NW_023633019.1:0-1338 GCF_014905685.2 Nematolebias whitei | reverse complement strand
CTGAATAAGTCTGAACCATCTGATGAACTTTCTTTCTTGAATTAATCAAGCAGAAAAGACAATTCTTTATAATCATTACTGTCTTACAAATGTTTTGATAATCAAATTGTGTTAGTTCACTCAATGCTTTACAGGTTGAAAAGAACTACTAATCTTTATTTTACATAAACAGTAAGTAATGATTTTTGTTCCTCATTCAAAGCAGAAATCACCTGAATATGCATTTCTTGATTTCCTGTCTGAAATGAGCAAACTGTCGTAAGTATGTGAAAGGTTGGTCTTCGGTCAACTAAAATGTTTACTGAAGAAGAAATGTCATGTTTAAACTTTTTCAGAAGATTACTAAGAGTAGACTCCAAAAAGTCTGCTGCTTCTGCAATAATCTTTTCTGTATGTTAAACAAGTTTCATTCTCTGACCTCGACTGTTGATAAACAACTTACGTCAGAAACCACTCCTCTTTCTGGTCCTTCCACGAATCAGAAAGCTCTAAATTGAACAGGAAGTCGACCCAAATAAAATGTGGCAACTCCTCAGTTCATGTTAGATTGCAGAATGATGCTGACAAGAATTAAGGATTCCAGAATTCCAAGATTGAGAGTTCTGAGAGATGTTGGAATGAGAGCTGACAACAGGTCCGATAGTCCAACAGAATGAGCAGATTGAGAGTGCAGCCGGTGCTGAAAGCTTCAGAGTTATGAAGAGTTTGGAGTTATGAAGAACCAGGAACGTTTGGGATTATAACTTCTGTTTGAACTAACCACGCACGACTCTCCGAGGATTTCTAGCTGTTCTAAACGGAGGCGCTGAAACAGTCTGAAGGACTTTTACTGTGCTGATCTATCGTCAAACCAGGTAAAGATTTCTTCTTCGACTCAAGTGTACCGTGGACGGGCTGAGGATCTGACGAAGCGTGCAATTTCTGGTTAAACAGATTAAACTTCCCTCACACAGTTCTCTGTAAGATAATCTCCTTTCACTCCAAAACTCACCTCTCTCTCATAAAACAGTACAGATATTTTTAGAAATGTCTGAAGCAAAGTCCTCAAATCACCGCCGAGTGATTTGAAGTTCATTTTCTGTGAAACTGTCTGTTATTATTTTCATATTTTGCCAAATTAATGTAAATGTTTGATGTTAAACTTTGATTTTGAAAATAAATGATTCCATTCATTTGATGGGTCAAAGATAAATAACGTCTCTCGTTCACATTTCTGTTAAATTCAATGCACGGCATTTACAGTCAGAAAAATGAAGAACTCGTGAAAAGTATGCATAAATATATATCCATATATTTGTCATACAACAAGTGACACGTACCTCACGTGTCTCACTACAA
>NW_023633018.1:0-1338 GCF_014905685.2 Nematolebias whitei | reverse complement strand
GCACCGTCTCATAATTTCCTTTCACATTAAATCACATAAGATCCACTGAGATCACCCTTAGCCACTCCCCCTCATACACGGTTAGGTTGTGCTCCCCTTCTGCGAAGGAGGAGTCCAGGCCTATACATCTGGAGCGCGATGGGACATCCGGCACTTCCGGCTCCTGATCTCGTGTCGTGTGCCGGACAGGCAAGCGCTGTAAACTGTAACCTCTTCCTGCCTTGATTTTAAAACAACTGGTAAAACTGAATTCACTTTTCCTTGATTTATTGATAGTGTGGGTTGCCGCTTCTGAGGGAGGTCCGAGCCGGGGAACAACGTGGGCTGGAGGCGGGTCCTGGGTCTGAGAGGAGGCCTAAGGCCCCGGCTAGCAGCAGCTAGCTGCAGTGGCTCGCATCCAGCTCCGGTTGCAACTGAAACATCCGGTTCTCTGCTGTCTGTGTTCTTAGCCATTTGCTCCGTTTCCACACAGGCATCCCCTGTGACATCACTTCCTGTTACTGCTCATGCAAGTATCTCATCTGTTCGGTGACATAAACTGTTTTATTATTTGTTTGTTTGTTTGTTTTGACAATAAAGCATCGTATTTATCATGAAAATATTACATCACATGCGCTTTAAAAAGCAGCAGAATTTCAAACCTCTTAGAGATTTTCTGTTACAAAGATTATTCAGATTATGGATTCAACGACAACCCCCCAAAACTTTCTATAGTGCAGTGGCTTCCAGCACAGAGCTGACTTTGTGTTCATTAATGTCAGGATGAACTGTGTTGTCTGATGAACTGCAGACTGTCAGAGGTTGAACTTTAGGATCAAATGTCCTCATTTACTCTTCTCTGTTTTATTTAATCACTTATTGATTTTTTTCCTGATAGTTATAAAAGTAAATGTCTCTTTATAAAATGAACAGCCGGCGGCAGGATCACTGTTCATGCTCAAGATAAGTTTCGTACCAAGTCTTATCTTTCTCATTTACAGCAAACCGTTCCTGAAACATCTAAAAAGAAGAAGCAGAACGACCAGAGAGGAAATGTTTGTTTCACAGAATCTTTAGGAGAATGAGTCGACAATGAAAAAGCAAAATTTAAAATAAAAAGCTGAACTGACGCGACAGATTTTCTGCTCTCTTTATAACAGAGCTCTCAGTTATCATTTGAAACACCAGCTCAACTTTCAGATTAATCCTGAGATTATTCCTGAGATTATTCCTGCTGTGAGTCAGGTTCAGATCTGGTTCTGAGCGGGTTCTGATTTCAAACATGTCTCTTTGGGTCTTGAGGTCTTAAACAGGAGGCAACTGGACTTAATAATTTGACCTCTGACCTCTGAGCGTTTT
>NW_023633017.1:0-1338 GCF_014905685.2 Nematolebias whitei | reverse complement strand
TTTGTCCTAAAAGCATATAACAGTAACTGGAGAATTTCTCCTAAAACTGAGCATAAATAACATAAATAAAGTGCATTCATCTGTTTCTCAGCTACAAATAGTGATGTGGTATTTTGCTGTGAAATATAAAAAGTGCAGCCTGTGAGTGGTTTCCAGCTAACTTATTATAGAAATGAGTCTGAAGTGGGGCTCGTTGTAGTGTGACTTGATTTCCCCAGTGACCCACAGACTCTGTGTGTGTGTGTGTGTGTGTGTGTGTGGGGGGGGGGGGGGGGGTATGTGTGTTGCTGACTCAAAAGGACCTTGGAGAAATTCTTTCAAGACCCCAAACTTTGTATGACAAAGAAAAAAATGTTTCAAAACCAACTTTGACAGCTTTTTAGTGTTTAACTTTCACTTTGTTGCTGAAGAGAAAGTGAATCTTGTTTTGTGTGAAAAATGTGGAAACACACTGATGAATGCTTTTTTTTTTTTACATTTGAGCTGAGGATAAACAAGATAAATGAAAAATGTATTAATAAAATGTATAATTTATTTGATATAATGCACACTTTAATAACAAAACTATTAGAGTAGAATTAATGTATGCATTGAGGCTGTTGGTTATTCAGGTTGTGGTTTCTGGTTGATGTCTTCAGTAGAGGCCAGGCAGACGCTGTGTACCAAAACAAAGCTGTGTTGTAATCCTTCAACATCCAGTCCTTGCTCATCTGACTGAAACAACCCGTCTCAGTCAAGTGAGCAAATACATAGTTTTTAACCGTTTCTGAACGCCAGGCAAAGCTGATTTTTTTCATTCACACTTTTGCAATTTTCAGTGCCGCAAAAACCTAACTCGTATATTCTGAGGTGACAACCTAATTTCAGAGTGGCGAAAAGGGAGTAAATGGTTTTTTTCTCCACTACAAACCAAACAAAATTGTTTTTGAACACATCAATTTACAATCCTTAAAGAGATCATTTAGACCTTTCAAAGTAGGATTCTGTGGGAAGAATTATTATCTTACCTGCTGCACATAGTTCTTTGAACAAACAGTTTAAATCTCTTCGAGTGAACAACTAGTTTGAGAAAGGCCTACAAGTCCTGGTCTTTGAGGACCACTATCCTACATGTTGCACTAGTTTTCCTGCTCCAACACACCTGACTTAGTGGTTGAATTACCTCTTCATGTTCTGCAGAAGCCTGATAATCACCCATTGATCAGGTGTGTTGGAGCCAACAACTTAAACCTGCAGGAAGCTGGCCCTTGAGGACCAGGACTGGACACTCCTGGATCAGACCAAAGAGGAATATGGTCTTCTTAAAACAACTCCAATTTAAAAAAAAAAAAAATATAT
>NW_023633016.1:0-1338 GCF_014905685.2 Nematolebias whitei | reverse complement strand
TTTGAATGATCTGGATATCCCATTGCATTATGAAAATATTGCTTGAACAGTGTGACACATTTTCTTTTTTTTCTTTTTTTTTTTCTCTTGAGCTCAGTTTAAGTGTAGAAACATTGTGAAGTGTTTCAATGAACTTATCATCATCGCTCAATTTTTTTTTTTTTTTTTTAAAGAAAGAGAAGAAAGAAGAATAAATAAATAATAAAAAAGAAGAAGATAAGACGAGAGACCACCATGACAAAACAACATGCACAGCACAATGCCACCCACAATATCACCATGAAACATTCGACATCGCACAAGGAATCATATAGCTTCCACCACTACCCAACCTAGCGTGCATCTGTCAAAGCACCTGAATCCAAACACCCGCGCAAGCACGCCCACCGCCACCAGATTTCTCCAAAAGAATGCCCAATAGTGGACGCGGGGGCCCACAGACCCGCCCCCCCAGGGCACAATGGCAACATAGGGAGGACCGGAGCCACAGACACACAGCGGCCCACAGGCCCGGAGCCCCAAGAGTCTCCCAACAGGGAGAACCGCACCCCCCCAGAGAGGAGCAGAGGAAAGAACCGGGTGACCCCAGCCACCACAATGCAGAGCCTCCAGGAAGCTGCAACGACGAGCCCACAGGCCCGGCCAGCGACCCATGCCACCCCCAAGTAGATCCGGCCATGGACACCGAGCCCCAAGCCCCGAGGCCATACCACCCCCTAGCAGAGCCCCGACAGAGCCAGGGCACCCAGGCCCCGCCAGGCAGCAACCAGGGCGGACCGACGTGCACCCCACCACCCAGCCCAGACACCGAGAGCCACCAATGCACCGGCGGCAAGGGAGTCCCCCGCCAAAGGGGGGCACGACCGGGGGGAGTGGGCCCCACACCAAACGTGGGGCCCAAATTGATCCAAGAGAGGGGGGACCACCAAAAACCCAACCCGAGCAACCAACAGGCACACACAGATAGCCAGACAGAATCTCCGTCGGGCCGACCGCATGCACCATCTACCTGACAGCGACCACAGGCCGGCCCCAGCCCAAGGGGCAGAGCAGCAGGGAGCCGCAGCCGAGGAGGGCCGGCTCTCACATCAAGAGCTCCGCACCATAGGCCCGGAGATGCCCCAGCACGCCACCCATGCACCCCCCCACACACAGAGCACCCCCACCGCAAATGCCACACAGGAAGACCAGCCAGTGCCCGGATGAGGCGAAGCCACGCCCCCAACCACCGCCCTACACCACCAATGACCACACGTACACTACCATAGCCGACCCCCCGCCGAAAGCCGGCAGCCACCCCGGTCATAGTGCCGGCCATCGCAACCAGGAACCTAGATT
>NW_023633015.1:460-1338 GCF_014905685.2 Nematolebias whitei | reverse complement strand
TTAACACCACGGCTGAAAACATTGCGTTTTACAGTCGAACAGAAATCTGCACTTTTAAGCTAATTTAAGTTAAGATCATGATATGCCAACATGATAAATTCAAGTATTACACGAATAACAGTCCATTCATGAAACCGTACGAGGCCACCAGTAATGTTTAGAGACATCCCCGTACAGGCCACCAGAAATGTAGTAAGCTAGGGTCGGTTAGCTTAAGTTAGCTCCACTACAATCAATATTAAATCACGGGTTCTCTCTTTTTCGAGCTACTTGACAGATATGTGACAGAGATACTGTGTGGGAGATGGTCTAAAAACCAGTGACATGAGACGTTAATTTTCTTTGACCCATCAAAATAAATGTGGTCATTTATTAACAGAATCAAAATTTAACATCAACATTGTACACTTGATTATTCTGATTGAACGCAATAACACAGCTTAATTAATGAGCTTTACAATGAGAAATCATACGGCCATGATTTCTCACTTGCAACTGAAATACAACAGACATTTCTGAAAATATCTGGATTAATTACTGGCAGATAGAAGAGTTTTAAAGATGGGGAATGAAGGAGTTTAAATGGAAAGAAAAGATGTGTGAGGGAAAATGTGTTGACGAAGAATGACACCCTCCATTCCAACCCAGCTCTACCTCGGTACACTTCGGTAGTGGAAATCGACTCTTTACCTTGCAGAAGATATCTCAGCTTAGGTGTAGAGTTCTCTTTCAACGTTACCATTTCAGCGTCTCCGTAGGATAGCAGAGAAACGTCCGGAGTAGTGACGGTACTTCGTTCAACAGCACGCTCACCTCCCAGGTGGACTCACATGAGCTGTGAGCCCGTCAGAGTTCCACTCAGATGTGGAAGATTCCAT
>NW_023633015.1:0-360 GCF_014905685.2 Nematolebias whitei | reverse complement strand
TTCTGCTCTCAGAACTTTGGTTCATGTCTCAGAACTTTGAACTTTCTCGGAACTCTGAACTCACTGGAACTAGGAAGTGTCGACTTTTTAAAGAGTTCGCTTCCGGTCCCTTTTTTGGAAAATCCTGATTGGTTGAATGAACCAACCGGGGTGTGGTTTTTAGTGACGTCAGAGGGTCACTACATGTCAAGGAGACAGCGTAGATGTTTAAAAATATAACAGAAAGATGTTTTAAAACAGACAGACATCTAGGAGCCAGTTTCTTTCTATCTATCTGAGAGAGTTAAACATGACATTTCGTTCCGATAAACATGTTTTTGACCGTTCTCTGACTTTTGACCGACATCACTCCTTCTCATT
>NW_023633014.1:0-1338 GCF_014905685.2 Nematolebias whitei | reverse complement strand
CCTGGGTCTTCCCCGGTGTATGTGTTCTGGAAAAGTAAGAAAGGTTTATTTACTAAAACTTCTGAAAAAGCAAGAAAGGTTTATTTACTGAAACAAATCTAAATAATAGTATGTAACAGTGTGTGAAGTCTTTCTAATATACTATGTGTTAAGAGTGTGAACTTTAAATGATTAAGAATAAATGAATTAGTTACTGACTAAAAGTGAATAGAATTGATGGTCAAAAGTAGGGCTGCAACTAACGATTATTTCAATAATCGATTCATCGGCCGATTATTTTTTCGATTAATCGATTTTAACCTCTTTTTGGGCGGTGCTTATGCACCCCTAAATTCTACCTCAGCACCCCTGAAAAATAAAGTATAAAAATGTATTTATTTTTTTGTCCAAATTTTGGACTATTTCGGCAGGCCAATTAAAAAGCCCAAGGGCCGTATACGGCCTGCGGGCCAGGGTTTGCTCATGCCTGCTCCGGTGAGTGATAATACAAGTGAGAAAAACAGTAGGAAAACTAAAGCTAAATAGAATAAATTCAAAGTGCTAATCGAAGCAAAAGTTTTCTTAGACTTCTTTCTCACCTCAAATAAGAAATTACATGCACAATTTTGTCTGTCATACTGTACATGAAGCTGAATCAGCGTGGTTCAGGATACAGAATACTCCTTATATTTTTCCCCTAATTTTCATATTTAATACATATGAGATACTTGCATCCAGTCACTGGACACAGACATTTCAAAGACACTTTGTTTTGGTAAAAACAGATAAGAAACACTCTTGAGTGTCTAAAGAGCACTAAGTGGCTGTTTCAGAGAAACCACGCACACACACACACATACAAGCACAATAATGAGGATGAAGAGCGGTCTGAGTGAGTGACTCTTCTAGGGGCTGAAGTGAAGAGAGAAAGTGTGCTTGTCCATTGCTAATGGATGTTTCTGCCTGGTGTGATTGAATGTGTGCTTGTCTCTTAGTGTTTTCTCCCTACCTTTTAGCAGCGCTGTAATCCTGTTATACAGCACCGGACTGTATGTCAGTCTGGATGTGGGACTATATGTGTTATAATGGCTTACTAAACTTATTGAGTGTTTGTCTCACTTTGTTTACCTCTTCTTACTCTTTTTATCATCAATTCTTTATCCTCTAAGCCTTTTTTATTTTTATTGCACGGCATTTTATAACACATTAAAAATGCTGACTCAATATTCATACTCCAAAAAAGTTCAATCTGGTCCTCTGGACATTTAAAAAAATGGCATGGGAGTCAAACTGCAAATACTGGTCTGTGTGGGTGGGTTTGCGGTACACCTCAGTTTGCAAATGTCCTCTATCAGAGAC
>NW_023633013.1:0-1338 GCF_014905685.2 Nematolebias whitei | reverse complement strand
ATATGTATGTATGTATGTATGTATATGTATATATGTATGTATGTATAGGTATATATGTATGTATGTATATATATATGTGTATAAATGTATGTATGTATATATATGTATGTATGTATATGTTTGTATATATATATATATATATATATATATACATATGTATATATATATATACATATGTATATATATATGTATATATGTATATGTATATATTTATATGTGTATATATTATGTATATATATATGTATATATGTATATGTATATATGTATATGTATATATAGGTGTGTATATGTAGTGAACCTAACCTGATGTCAAACTAAGCCTAAGGTCAAAACACTTGACCTTAAGAACCTTGTGGGACAGAAACTGTTATTTCATTGATCTGCATCCAGAAATACAGTTTGACCCATCCTGAGACTTTCTTTCTTGAATTAATCAAGTAGAAATGACAATTCTCTATGATCATTACTATTTTAAAAATGTTTTGATAATCAAATTGTGCTAGTTCAAACAATGTTTACAGGTTGAAGAGAACTATTCATTTTTATTTACATAAACAGTAAGTAATGATTTTTATTCCTCATTCAAAGAAGAAATCAGGGTAATAGGCATTTCTTGATTTTTCTGTCTTCAATGAGCAAATTTGTAAGTGTGTTAGAGTTCGAGTTTCGGTCAACTAAAAAAGTTTACTGAGAAGAAATGTCATGTTTAACTTTTACAGAAGATACAGGAGAGTTTGACTCCACGAAGTCTGGTTTTCTCCAATAATCTTTCTGTCTGTTTTAAACAAACTTAATCTCTATCCTTGAATTTTCATAACATCTTACATCACAAACCACACCTCTGTTCTGGTCCATCGACCAATCAAAAAGCTCTAAAATGACCCGGAAGTCGAACCCATTTAAATGGGGCAACTTCCCGGTTCTCTCAGTGTGTGTGTTCGGGGATGCAGCTCATGGAGAAGTGAGATGAAAAAGTTCTCTGATAGAGAAGCTTCAGAGTTCTCTCAGGGATGAGATGTGACGAGTAGAGTTCTGAAGGAGTTCAGAATTCTTGCAATCCAGGATGCAGAGACGATTTTGGGAATTATAACTTCTGTTTGGATAACCTCGCACGACTCTCGAAGTATTTTAGCTGTTCTCAACGGAGACGCTGAAAGAGTCAAAAGAAGGACTTCACGCCGACCTGACCTATCATCAACCAGGTAAAAGTTCTATTTCGACCAAGCGTACCGTGACCAAGCTGAGATCTGAAGGAGCGTGCCCGTTTCTGGTCAAACAGATAAATTCCCTCACACATCTCTCTGTAAGATAAATCTCCATTTTCCATCTTAAACTCTC
>NW_023633012.1:0-1338 GCF_014905685.2 Nematolebias whitei | reverse complement strand
GTGCCGACCGTTTCACGAGCCCTTTTGATAAAGAATTTCATAATACATTTTTGGCGACGAGGATGGGATGTTAAGAATTTAAATAAATAATTCTGAACGGCTGCACCATATTCAAACGAAGGAAAAAAAAAAAGAGTGTTGAGAGAATGCGAGTTGCATTCTGGACAAAGAGTCCGTTGAAGTTGTGCCGGGTTATCCAACCCTGGCTTTGTGTTTAAGAGGTGGAGGGGACGCCCGAGCCTTTGTGTGAGAGTTTATAACAGAGAAAAAAAGTTTATTCAGACGCCTGAGGAGGCGTGAGCTGAACGGAGAAAAAGTTGTACCGGGATGGGAAGAAGTCCCATCCCAGTTGTTTTTGAAGAGGGGGGAAGAAGCCCATCTTATGTTGTTAGAACAATTTTTCTGCAAGCAGATAGTCCGAGTGATGTTTTGACCACTTTTGCAGGCAATAGAGGTCAGAAAAATGGCACCAGTGACAGGACTTCAGCATAAAATCAGAAAATGCAAATACAGGCTCAATGGAGCAAACAAGAATGTGAGGACCGCCTGCTTGTTGAATGGACGGCTCGGTGCTCAGTTTGTGAGAATGAGCAGTGTAGCTGACGGGGCGGTGGAGCAGGTGTCCCGGTTGCGAGGAAAATTTGAGAGAAAAAAAGAAAAATGTGTTGAGGAAGTTCAGGAGAAAGAGAAACAGTTTTTACAACGAAAACAGTTGTTATCTGATGCGCAGACAGAGTGCAAGCTAGACCGCTTGATTAATGTAGCTGAGAGCGCGGTCGGTCAGATATGCAGGCTTAAAAGAGAGAAAATGAGGAAGAAAGAGCGTGATGTTTTGCCGGAACGAGTCGGAGCTTATGTTGCAAGGTTGGCTGATGGATGGAATCCGTCGAGTTTAATATCACAACCCACAGATGCTCGAGTTTCGAGGCTGTTGGACAGAGGTGGAGGTCAGGTAATGAATTCAGCACATCGAGTCAGAGCTTTGCAAGACTCGAGACCGTTGTTTGAAGTTTGTGTAGAAACAGCCCGACAGATAACATCGGAGGACTCTGATTTACAGGGTCATTGGGTGACCCTGTGGGAGTGCGAGCAGAGATGTGCTGAGGGGTGCGCTCGCTGTGCGTTCACAAGGAGGAGCACAGAGCTGAAAACTGTGAAAAAATCATTTAGCCAACCCATGGGTCGTGGGCCGAGAAGGGACGGCCAGAAAAACATGCAGGAACCTACCCGTTCTGCTTTCTGGAGGGCATTAATGCAGGCAGGAGTGCATGCAGCTGAGATGAATGATGTGTCAGCTGAAGAGCTGAGGGCTGGAAGCCATTATTTGGATTAGAGGGG
>NW_023633011.1:0-1339 GCF_014905685.2 Nematolebias whitei | reverse complement strand
TGTAGTGAACCAGATAACCTCAAATCTACCAGATGGACAGAGACTGTTATTTTCATTGATCTGAATAAGTCTGAACCATCTGATGAACTTTCTTTCTTGAATTAATCAAGCAGAAAAGACAATTCTTTATAATCATTACTGTCTTACAAATGTTTTGATAATCAAATTGTGTTAGTTCACTCAATGCTTTACAGGTTGAAAAGAACTACTAATTTTTATTTTACATAAACAGTAAGTAATGATTTTTGTTCCTCATTCAAAGCAGAAATCACCTGAATATGCCTTTCTTGATTTTTCTGTCTGAAATGAGCAAGCTGTCGTAAGTATGTGAAAGGTTGGTCTTCGGTCAACTAAAATGTTTACTGAAGAAGAAATGTCATGTTTAAACTTTTTCAGAAGATTACTAAGAGTAGACTCCAAAAAGTCTGCTGCTTCTGCAATAATCTTTTCTGTATGTTAAACAAGTTCATTCTCTGACCTCGACTGTTGATAAACACCTTACGTCAAAAACCACTCCTCTTTCTGGTCCTTCCACGAATCAGAAAGCTCTAAATTGAACAGGAAGTCGACCCAAATAAAATGTGGCAACTCCCCAGTTCAAGTTAGATTGAGAGTTCTGAGAGATGTTGGATTGGGAGCTGACAACAGGTCCGATAGTCTAACAGAATGAGAAGATTGAGAATGCAGTCGGTTCTGAAAGCTTCAGAGCAATGAAGAATCCAGAGGTTTTTTGGGGATTATAATTCTGTTTTGAGCTAATCAACGCACGACTTTCTGAAGGTTTGGTAGCTCTCGACGGAGACGCTGAAACGAGTCAGAAAGGAACTACATCCAACGCTGATTCATCGTCAACAGGTAGATGGTTCTATTTTGACCAAGTGTACCGTGAGAAGCTGAGATCGGACGGAGCGTGCAACTTCTGGTTAAACAGATTAAATCTCCCTCACATATTCCTCTGTAAGATAAATCTCAATTTACTCTTAAACTCACCTCTCTCTCATAAAACAGTACAGATATTTTTAGAAATGTCTGAAGCAAAGTCCTCAAATCACCGCCGAGTGATTTGAAGTTCATTTTCTGTGAAACTGTCTGTTATTATTTTCATATTTTGCCAAATTAATGTAAATGTTTGATGTTAAACTTTGATTTTGAAAATAAATGATTCCATTCATTTGATGGGTCAAAGATAAATAACGTCTCTCGTTCACATTTCTGTTAAATTCAATGCACGGCATTTACAGTCAGAAAAATGAAGAACTCGTGAATATTGTATGCATATATAATTCATATATTGTGTCATACAACAAGTGACACGTACCTCACGTGTATCACTACAACT
>NW_023633010.1:0-1339 GCF_014905685.2 Nematolebias whitei | reverse complement strand
TGTAGTGAGTCACGTGGGTACGTGCCACTAGTTGTATGACAAATATATGAAATATATATGCATACAATTTCACGAGTTCCTCATCTTTCTGACTGTGTAATGTCGTGTATTGAATTCAACAGAAATGTAACGAGAGACGTTATTTACCTTTGACCCATCAAAATGAATGGAGTCATTTATTTTCAGAATCAAAGTTTAACATCAAACATTTACATTAATTTGGCAAAATATGAAAATAATAACAGACAAGTTTCACAGAAAATGAGCATCGATCACGCGGCGGTGAACGAGGACTTTGCTTCAGATATTTCTAAAATATCTGTACTGGTTTTGTGAGAGAGAGAAGAGTTTAAGATGAAATGGAGATTATCTTACAGAGAACTATGTGAGAGAATTAATATCTGTTGACCAGAACGTGCACGCTTCATCAGATCTCAGTTCGCCTCCGGTACACTTTAGTCGAAGAAGAGACCGTTACCTTGTTGATGATAGATCAGCTCGATAGAGAATCCTCCAGACCTTTCAGCATCTCCGTTGAGAGCTGCTGAAATCCTTAGATAGTCGTGCGTGGGTTGTTCAAACAGAAGTTATAATTCCAAACGTCTCTGACTCTCCTGAATTCTCGAATTCTCTTCCATTCACTTCACCATTCTCCATGAATTCTCCATGAATTCTAACAAATTCTCCTCAGAACTCCTTGAGAACTACTTGAGAACTAACTTGAACTGGAAAGTTGCCACATTTTAAATGGGTCGACTTCCGGTTCAATTTAGAGCTTTCTGATTCGTGGATGTACCAGAAAGAGGTGTGGTTTTTGACGTAAGGTATTATCAAAAGTCGAGGTCAGGGAATGAATTTGTTTTCAACATACAGAAAAGATTATTGCAGAAACAGCAGACTTTTTGGAGCCTCACTCTGTTGTATCTTTCCAAATAGTAAAACATGACATCCCATTTTCAGTAAACATTTAGTTGACCGAAGCTTCAACTTTCACATACTTACGACAGCTTGCTCATTGAAGACAGAAAATCAAGAAATGCATATTAACCTGATTTCTTCTTTGAATGAGGAATAAAAATCATTACTTACTGTTTATGTAAAATAAAAATGAGTAGTTCCTTCCAACCTGTAAGCATTGAATGGAACTAACACAATTTGATTATCAAACATTTGTAAACAGTAATGATTGTAGAGAATTGTCTTTTCTGCTTGATTAATTCAAGAAAGAAAGTCAACAGATGGCTCAGACTGTATTCAGATCAATGAAATTAACAGTCTCTGTCCATCTGATAGATTTGAGGTCATCAGGGTCAGATCAGGCCAGATCAGGTTCACTACA
>NW_023633009.1:0-1339 GCF_014905685.2 Nematolebias whitei | reverse complement strand
CCAACCTAGCAATGAGGATCTCATGGTCGATGGTGTCAAAGGTGGCTGTGAGGTCCAACAGGACAAGCAGCACAGAATCTCTGGTATCTGTGGATATGAAGATGTCATTAAAAACCTTCAGCAGGGCAGTTTCAGTGCTGTGGAGAGGTTTAAGGCCAGATTGGAATAGCTCTAAGATGACGCGATCCTCCAGGAAGCACTTCAACGGGGACTCGACTATTTTCTCAAGTGTTTTATGCCCCTTTTCCACTGTCACGGCGCGGGTCGGATATTTCCGGCTTCACGCGCGTTTGAGGTCTTTCCACTGTTCCTGGAACCGGCTCGCCTCCCTAAATTCTGGCCCGAGCCGCGCCGTGATGTCAGAAACACTGTCGGTCACTGATTGGTCGGGGGGAGGAGCCTGTGGAGTCTTTCCAAACAACTGGATCCACCATTTTTTCTCTACGCTTGCCATTAGCGATAACATGAGGAGCGTATCTTTTAGTATTTTGAAGCTATACAACAACAATAATGTCAAAGCTGTGGTCAAATGCAGAAGTGCAGGTGTTGTTGTGCTTGGTGGCCGACAAAAAAAGTCAAAGCGAGCTAGATGGAGGATTGGAGGGTGGTTTGGACACGGCTACTGCTCTACTTGAATCATTTATAGAAGATGGTGAGTGTTTTCTAACTTTAAACATATTTTAAGTGACTCATCCCATCGGTTCTGAACATATTTTAACTAACAAAAGAGGCTGACGCCATAATAGGACAACGTCGGTGCTACGATGCTAAGCTAATTTGCATAAATGCTAACTGTCCTCCGGTACCGTTTCTCACTGTATTTTATCCAGAATGTATTTCAGCGCGTGACGATTAGTCTCTAAACTCCACATTAAACCCTCCAAGCCTCCCGGCTCCTGCTCCTGCTCCATCAGCAGAGTCTGCACCTGACAGAGCTCCATCACAGCCCAGCTGCACCTGACAGAGCAGCACAACGCTGCAGCTTCTGTGATCGGTAAGAACAGATGCAACATGTTCCACATCACTTTATTTGTACCAATAAGGACTTACTTTTATTTTATTTTAAAGTAAAAACATAAAATGTTGAATAAATACTGAATTGGGATGAAATTATGTTCACAGGGTCCCAGTTACAGACAACAAAATGTAAAAGAAAAAGAGTAATAAGATCTAAGATGAATTAAGAAAAATATCAACTAAAAAACATCTACTAATAAAACACTAAGCACTAATAGCAGTAAACAATCAAAACAATACGTCAAACAGCAACATGAACTAGAGTTTGTGCAGCCTTATGAATATATAACACTGTGAAGAATCACATCATGTTGCTGCTTGA
>NW_023633008.1:0-1339 GCF_014905685.2 Nematolebias whitei | reverse complement strand
TTCAAACCATTTTAGATGTTGCAGTGAACTAATCAATTTTATTAACTGTGTAATGATTTTTAATTCTCATGCAAAGTTAGAACTCATGTTAAAGCTGTTACAGAGTAATTATGCATTTTCTGATTTCTGTCTTTGAATGAGCAAGTGTGCGTTTTCTAGGGTCAGGAATCGAAGCAGACATGTGTTGGAACAACTGCCTTGTTTTTCATCCTCTCAGACGTCAACAGGGGGGTTTTGGCACCTGTTTCTAAAACTCGCCAAAACAAAACTCTCTCTGTCTGTGAGAACATTTCTGATCTGTTCCATAACAATTCTTGCTGTCTTCTAACCTCTTACGTCACAAAACACACCCCGTCTGGTCGGTTCTGACCAATGGGAAGACTCCCGAATGAACCGGGAAAAGAGCTCTTTAAAATGTCGGTACTTCCTGGTTGACTCTGTTCGGTTCTGTTCGGTTCTGTGGGTCGGAGAGGTTCGGTTCTGTGAGAGTTGGGATGAGTTCAGTTCTGCGCGGAGAAGCTCGGTTCTGTGGGTTCTGTTGGTTGGAGAAGTTCGGCGGCGCGGACAGTTCTGATATGTCCTAGTGCTGTGCAGTTGCTGTGGGAGCCGGGAAGACCCTGACATGACCACAGAGCTCTTCCGAGTTTCATGGGATTATAACAATTTCCACTGAGGTGAGCTTGTGTCGGACAGAGCCTCGCCACTACTGTCGGACGATTCACAGCATCCTACTGAGACGCTGAAAGGGTGCGTTAAACGGAATCTCGCCTGAGACATCTCCAGGTAAAAGAGTCGATTTCACCACCTAAGTGTACTGTAAGGAAGAAGCTGAAGAAAGCCCGGAGAGTGCCGTTCTGTTCAACACTCTCCCTCAAACACCATCCTTTACTCCCTTTAACTTCCTTCCCATCTTTAAACTCCTTTCTCAAGTAGATATTCTTCCAGATATTTAGAAATGTCTGTGTAAAGTGCTCATCCACCGCCTTGTGGATTAAGATCATAATTGTACAGTTTTCATAAATGTCTGTGATGAAGCAACGGAAAAATCATGGCCGTATGATTTTTCCTGATTGATTGCTTTTGTTGTTATTTTCATAATTTGCCAAATTAATGTAAATGTTTGATGTTAAACTTTGATTCTGTAAATAAATGACCGCATTCATTTTGATGGGTCAAAGATAAATGACGTCTCACGTTTGCATTTCATTAAATTCAATGCACGTTTTATTCAGTCCAGAAAAATGAGGAATCCGTGTTAATTGATGAATATATCTGAGCATCTGTTCATCTACATATTACAAGCAATCAAATCATGCCAGATAGCAGACTGATTAACATA
>NW_023633007.1:0-1339 GCF_014905685.2 Nematolebias whitei | reverse complement strand
GGATACAGCCTCATCTCCAAACCTCTCCACTCACTGACTTCCACTAAATCCTGTTTTGTTTGGTCCCCAGTCGCCGAAGAGCCGTTTAACAAACTTAAGGCCCTGTTCTCATCCGCTCCCATCCTTCAGGCCCCTAATCCAGAGGAACCCTTCATTGTCGAGGTTGATGCCTCCAGCACCGGGGTGGGGGCTATACTCAGCCAACGCAGCAGAGAGGGGCGTCTTCACCCCCATGCCTTCTTTTCTAGGAGCCTCTCTGCTGCTGAACGCAACTACGACGTGGGTGATCGGGAGTTGCTGGCCGTTAAACTCGCCTTGGAGGAGTGGCGCCACTGGCTGGAGGCCTCCAGATTTCCCTTCCAGGTGTGGACGGATCACAAGAATCTGGAGTATCTCAGGTCAGCGCACCGGTTGAACCCCCGTCAGGCCAGGTGGGCACTCTTTTTCCTCTCGCTTTAATTTCACGTTGTCATACCGTCCGGGAGAGAAAAACGTCAAGCCGGACGCTCTTTCCCGCCTTTGTGAGGGTGACTCCTCTCAACCTGTGGAGGAGGAGAGCTTCATCCTGCCAGAAACTACCCGCCTGGCCATGACTCGACTAGAGGCTGACCTGAGAACCTCCTGTCGGTCTTGTCCTCCTCCTCCTAATTGCCCTGACAATCGTCTATTTGTTCCTCCTGAAATGATTAAGAAAGTTTTAGAGTTTTGTCACTCTTCCCGTTTGTTTTGCCACCCAGGGCTTACCAAGACCCTTGCGGTGGTCCGGGCACAATTCTGGTGGGACACCTTGTTTCAGGACGTTAAATCTTTTGTGCGTTCCTGTCCCCTCTGCTCCCAGTCTAAGACCTCCAGGCGTCCTCCCGCGGGACTACTTCGCCCTATTCCCTGTCGCAAACGTCCATGGTCCCATATTGGGATGGACTTTGTAACCGGCCTCCCGAACTCTGAGGGTCATACGGTCATTCTTACGATTGTTGACCGATTCTCTAAGATGACCCATCTTGTACCGCCACCGGTGTATGAATGTGCGTGTGAATGGGTGGATGGCTGGTACTGTAAAGCGCCTTGGGGCCCCTCATAGGGGGCTGGAAGGCGCTATAGAAGTAAGCTCCATTTACCATTTACCATTTACCTCTCTCCAAACTTCCCTCCTCTAGGGAGCTTGCCCACATCATGGCCCGTGATGTGTTTAGACTCCACAGGCTTCCCCTGAACATTGTGTCCGATAGAGGTCCTCAATTCATTTCCCTCTTTTGGGGGAATTCTGTAATCTTTTAGATATCTCCATCAGTCTCTCTTCTGGTTTTCACCCTGAGACTGATGGACAGACTGAGAGGGC
>NW_023633006.1:0-1339 GCF_014905685.2 Nematolebias whitei | reverse complement strand
GAATCTTAGCTAGACAACTTCGTAAACACCAACTGAAGCATTCGATTACTAAAATTAGAGAATCCTCAACTGGTAATTTAATCTATGACACGGATAAAATACATAATACCTTTGAGAATTACTTTAAAACATTATACTCCGCCCCAGGAGCAGTTAACATAAATGCTATTGATGACTATTTGGCAGCTGTGGACCCACCTTCGCTGGGACTAATCCAAAATGAAGCTCTATCTGCTCCCATTACCCAGAAAGAATTGGATACAGTTATTGGACTTTTGAAAAGTAATAAGTGCCCAGGTAATGATGGGTTTCCAAATGAATGGTACAAGATGTTCAGGGAGGAGCTTTCCCCGGTTCTGCTCGAGTCCTTTAACTGGACACTGAGCAGAGCTGTGATTTCACCATCTTGGAGAGAAGCTGTAATATCTGTCCTCCCCAAAGAAGGGAAAAATATTGAATACTGCGAATCATATCGCCCAATTTCAATTCTGAATGTCGATTATAAAATTTTTACATCAATAATCTCTCAGAGAATAGAGTATTACTTGTTAGACCTAATACACGAAGACTGCCGACCTGACTGCTGTCCAGAAGGCCATCATTGACACCCTGAAGCAAGAGGGTAAGTCACAGAAAGAAATTGCTGAATGAATAGGCTGTTCCCAGAGTGCTGTATCAAGGCACCTCAGTGGGAAGTCTGTGGGAAGGGAAAAGTGTGGCAGAAAACGCTGCACAACGAGAAGAGGTGACCGGACCCTGAGGAGGATTGTGGAGAAGGGCCAATTCCAGACCTTGGGGGACCTGCGGAAGCAGTGGACTGAGTCTGGAGTAGAAACATCCAGAGCCACCGTGCACAGGCGTGTGCAGGAAATGGGTTACAGGTGCCGCATTCCCCAGGTCAAGCCACTTTTGAACCAGAAACAGCGGCAGAAGCGCCTGACCTGAGCTACAGAGAAGCAGCACTGGACTGTTGCTCAGTGGTCCAAAGTACTTTTTTCGGATGAAAGCAAATTTTGCATGTCATTCGGAAATCAAGGTGCCAGAGTCTGGAGGAAGACTGGGGAGAAAGAAATGCCAAAATGCCAGAAGTTCAGTGTGAAGCACCCACAGTCAGTGATGGTCTGGGGTGCCATGTCAGCTGCTGGTGTTGGTCCACTGTGTTTTATCAAGGGCAGGGTCAATGCAGCTAGCTATCAGGAGATTTTGGAGCACTTCATGCTTCCATCTGCTGAAAAGCTTTATGGAGATGAAGATTTCATTTTTCAGCACGACCTGGCACCTGCTCACAGTGCCAAAACCACTGGTAAATGGTTTACTGACCATGGTATTACTGTGCTCA
>NW_023633005.1:0-1339 GCF_014905685.2 Nematolebias whitei | reverse complement strand
GGAAATGAAAACTCGTTTTTCATAGGGAATAAAATCTACTTTTTAAAAGTTGAAAAATGCTTTAAAGTTGATTTTGATCCGCTGCTTCAGTTCTTCAAAGTCTAATTGCTAAAATTTTGCCACGTTTGAGTAAAAAATCCGTTCAGAAATGTTGGTTTTAACCAAGTCTAGCCGATGCTAATTTTTAGCTAACAACTAACGACCGGATGCCACAGGAAGTCATAGCGACTTCTACTAGATAACACTAACAGTGTCTGAGTTAAAATAAAATTGAGGTTGTGCTGCCATCTTCTGGAGAGACTTGAGATCAAAGGTTTTCACTTCGCTTTTTAGGTATTTTAGTGAAATTAAACGTTTTTTATTTCTGTAAGACGAACTTTGAGTTAACAAACTTCCTCGAGCTGATTTATACTGTTATGTTATCTTACCATTAAAAGTCAGTAAATTATTTATGCCCAGAGAGGCGTTTACTAGGAAATTTTTCATTCACTGATAAATCCTCAAGCAGGTGCAAAATGAAAAAATGAGAACTTTTTGGTAGACACAGGCACAGATAATCATAAGAGCTGAGAGTTTACTCGTTTGCTGGAAATATAATACACGTTTAACTGCTAAATCACTAAATAAGAGTAAATATATCAGGAAAGAGAGACTTTTCTAATTTTATTTACCACCTAAACAATTACATCTCCTATTTAAATTTTTAATAGCGGATGATGGCGAACGAAGAGGTAAACACTGACCCCTTGCACTCCAGAGATGCCGTCCAAACTGCTTTACATATTTTAACAAATTCAATTATTGGTAATCAATTAGGACAATTAGAAGACCTTGATGACAATCAAAGAGATGAAGAACTGCAGAGGTTGGCAAAAGCAGCTAAAGTGTCAGAGGAGACAAAATCGAGCCGTGAACGGTTAGCAAAAATTTCCCTGCTTCTCAAAGCGGAATTGGACCATCAGGTTGCACAAAATGTCATGCTATCCAGAGGATATGAATCTGAAA
This sequence comes from Nematolebias whitei, assembly GCF_014905685.2. Lineage (NCBI taxonomy): Eukaryota > Metazoa > Chordata > Actinopteri > Cyprinodontiformes > Rivulidae > Nematolebias > Nematolebias whitei. Next base: position 334 of record NW_023633005.1, on the reverse strand, counting down.
AGGAGAGGTGTGATGTATTGATGAATGCGTCTGCATTGGAGAAAGAACAATTTCAGATTGATAGGGACCTCTCAAGGACTGAGCTGTCAGTACAGGCTCAAACATATGAGGGGATGATTAGGGAAAAAGACTGTGCGTACCAAGCCGCGTGTTCAGACAACGATGTACTACAACAACGGTTACAGCAAGCATTAAAGGAGCTGGAGGTTTGCAAAGCGGAAAAGGCGATGATTCTCCAACAATGTCTGAATTTCCAGAGTGAATGTCAGACATCACAGGAGCGCCTGAAAGCTTGTGAGGAGGATCTAGCCACAGCTACAAACAAGATTTCTGA
>NW_023633004.1:0-1339 GCF_014905685.2 Nematolebias whitei | reverse complement strand
CTGTCCCACGCATTGGGAGCACAGTGGTCGGACCACATGCCTTTTCATATAAATGTGCTAGAACTTCTCACGGTCTGGAACGTGACTCAGCATTTTTCTCCCCTGATGTGGGATCAGCATGTTCTGATCCACACAGACAAAAAAGTGACGGCACCTTACATAAATTGTCAGGTTGGCGTGCGCTCAGCCCAAATGTTATGTATCGCGAGACAGCTGCTGTGTTAGGCACACAAAAGCCTGCTCTCCATCAGAGCAGTGTACAAAAAGCAACAAAGAAGAAGGAGAGGACAGAGAATGTGATGGTAGCAGCGGCTCCACAGCCGACACCTTCTGCTGCTGGGGCACACTATACTAATCAATATCCTAGAGGAGTAGCCCCTCCTCCTTCTCCTTTCCCTGTCCTGCAAACTCTCTCCCTCCTCCTCATCTTCCTTGCTATCAAAATCAATACAGGTCTGCTGGCTTCGGTCGTGGTGGGGGCTGGCGTGCTGGTGGTGGCTGAGGACAGAGGGCATGGGGAAAGGACAAAGGGGAAGAGGTGGATATGGAGGAGCTGCTCCTGACATCTGCTACATCTGTGGAAGACCAGGCCATCGGGCCAGAGATTGCCGAGCTCTACCACAAGGATGAGTGCCACCCAGTGGACAACCAGGTATGCTGCCACACAACCCAGCAGCAATACCCACTCTGAACACAGGAGGGCAGTATCCACAGTGGGAAGACTTTCCCACTCCTGGTACTTACTGACACATCCCTGAGAACCAACAGGGTAGGGTACATCCTATTTAGGGAAGCACCGATGTAGTGAGGCAGGGTCAGCTTTTCTGTAGCTTCACTACTAATTAATTATTCTTAAAGCTAGTTCAAGCACAAAGAATATTAATTATTTAAATACAATGGATTCTTTCTTTTTTGAGTTAAATTAATGCCATGTGACCCTATGCTACCAGCGAGAGTGGGAGGACAAGAAATTAACTTCTTGGTGGACACAGGAGCCACCTACTCTAAGATCACCACAGCTACTGTCAACTACCTATCCACAAAGACTGTGTCATTGATGGGGTTCTCAGGGACAGAGCAACGTCTGCACTTGACTGTACCACTGCCATTTCAGATAGGAACACAAAAATTACAACATTCATTTGTGTTCACCTGCGACACCAGTCAACCTGATGGGAAGAGACTTACTGATAAAGTTGGGAGCAACTGTACTCTGTGGGGCACAAGGGGTGAAAGTTCAATTCTGAGATGGCTTCTATTTGCGATGTGGTGAACTATGCACAGATGGACAATACTTGATGCAACCAGTGGCTCCTGAACATGCTGATATCTACTGGGG
>NW_023633003.1:0-1339 GCF_014905685.2 Nematolebias whitei | reverse complement strand
TCATCCTCCGGAGCGCTCCGGCCTCTCCCTCACAGCCTGCCGACACGCTCCTTCGGCATCACATGGACAAAATAAAGCAAATATAAATCACAGCATGTCAGAGGAAACGGCTCCGTGGGTTTGTGCAGCTTCCTCCTCTCACAGGCTGAAGTGACACGAGCGGATTTCTATTTGAGGAGGATGCTGACGCGCAACCGGAGGGGCTCGCCTCCTACCTTTTTCATCTGGCTCCATCAGCGCTCCGTCAGACAGAAGCACGTGACAAAAAGCATCGTCAAGACTGATCGGGCGGCCGCTTCTTACTTCCTGCAAGCGCTTTCAAAATAAAACCACAGTCTTAGGTTTAAGACGCTGAGAGTAACTGTTGCTAATTACCCTCGGCTACTACCACACCTAATTTTAGCTCAATTGCTGTAAAATTAACCAAATCAGTTTTGTAAAGATCTAAACAACAATCGAGACTTGATGTTTTAAAATTAATCCTTTAACATCACTGCTCCTATTCTGCTTATAGTTGCAGTATATTTGTTTATTTGTCATTTAGATTTGTTGTTGTTTGTGTTACATTGCACGTCATAAGAGCTTCGTGAATGATGTTTAACTGATTTGGTGAAAAGTGACCATAATTCTCAGACAATCCCCCCCAAGTCAAGAAAATTCAACGATTATGCAACCATAAATCATCTTAAATATACTTAAACAGAACGTCACTTATAACTATTTATCCTTAAAGGATCATATGTTTATTTAACCCGGTTGATTTTTTGCTCTAAATTCACAATTTGCATTTCAGTGGAAAAAAAAACTTTATTTTATTTTGAAGAAAGTTGACCAAAATCAACTTCTTCGCAGGTTTAGTGCTGCCTTGACGCCAACTCACTGAGAGCGCCCTCAGGTGGTCATTAGTAGAACAACATCAAGTGTTTAAATACACTAATACTGTATGATCCCATTACAAAGTAATGACATTTTCCTTCTAATATTATTTACATTAATTCTTAATTATAGTAAAAGTGTTCTCCAAGGCAAAGAAGAACATACACGCACTGACATGCCTAAAGTTTTATGACGGTGTGTCTAAAAAATAAAGTATTTGTGAGCTTGTTTGACGGTTAGTGATGTCTGTAGTTAAGAAACTAGTTTGTGTTGATAAATGGAGAACAGCTCATTTTGGCCACAATTTAACATTATAATGTTGTGAGAGTTTTGTCTGTACAGACAGCATCACAAGCTTTTGTGGGACCCTGAGAATTTTTATCTTGAATAATACAAACATTTTAGTCTAAACTTAGCTAAGAAACAAAATAATGTAATATATATATATATATATATATATATA
>NW_023633002.1:0-1340 GCF_014905685.2 Nematolebias whitei | reverse complement strand
CTGTAGTGAACTTAATCTGATGTCACGACTAAGCCTAAGGTCAAAACCCTTGACCTTAAGAACCTTGTGGGACAGGAACTGTCATTTCGTTGATTTGAATCCAGAAATATAGGTTCACCCATCCTGAGACTTTCTTTCTTGAAAATTCAAGTGAAAGAACAATCTCTTTTTATTATCATTACTATTTTACAAATGTTGATAATCAAAGTGTCTTAGTTCAAACCATTTTAGATGTTGCAGTGAACTAATCAATTTTATTAACTGTGTAATGATTTTTAATTCTCATGCAAGTGTGCGTTCCAGGGTCAGGAGTCGAAGCAGACATGCGTTGGAACAACTGTCTTGTTTATATCCTCTCAGACGTCAACAGGGGGGTTTTGGCACCTGTTTCTGAAACTCGCCAAAACAAAACTCTCTCTGTCTGTGAGAACATTTCTGATCTGTTCCATAACAATTCTTGCTGCATTCTAACCTTTTACGTCACAAAACACACCCCGTCTGGTCGGTTCTGGCCAATGGGAATACTCCCAGATGAACCGGGAAAAGAGCTCTTTAAAATGTCGGTACTTCCTGGTCTAACCAGTTCTGTGAGGGTTCTACTCGGTTCGGTTGAGTTCAGTTCTGTTCAGTTCTGTGCGGAGAAGCCCAGTTCTGGGAGCCGGGAAGATCCTGACATGACAACAGAGCTCTTCCGAGTTTCATGGGATTATAACATTTTCCACTGAGGTGAGCTGTGAGGGACAGAATCTCGCCGCTACTCCGGACGAGTAACAGCATCCTACGGAGACGCTGAATGGGTGCGTTAAACGGAATCTCGCCTGAGACATCTCCAGGTAAAAGAGTCGATTTCACCACCTAAGTGTACTGTAAGGAAAAGCTGAAGAAAGCCCGGAGAGTGCCGTTCTGTCAACACTCCCTCAAACACCATCTTACTCCCTCTAAACTTCTTTCCCATCTTTAAACTCTTCTATCAAGTAGATATTCTTCCAGATATTTTAGAAATGTCTGTGTAAAGTGCTCATCCACATCCGTGTGGGTAAAAGATCATAATTGTACAGTTTTCATAAATGTCTGTGGTGACGCAACGGAAAAATCATGGCCGTATGATTTTTCCTGATTGATTGCTTATGTTGTTATTTTCATAATTTGCCAAATTAATGTAAATGTTTGATGTTAAACTTTGATTCTGTAAATAAATGACCGCATTCATTTTGATGGGTCAAATATAAATGACGTCTCACGTTTGCATTTCATTAAATTCAATGCACGTTTTATTCAGTTCAGAAAAATGAGGAATCCGTGTTAATTGATGAATATATCTGAGCATCTGTTCATCTACA
>NW_023633001.1:0-1340 GCF_014905685.2 Nematolebias whitei | reverse complement strand
GGCTGTTTAAACAGACAAAAGGAAAAGGGGAGAAGGAGAGAAATTAAAAACCTAAATGGGAAACATCTGAAGCAGAGTGTGTGCACATGCATGTGTGTGTGTGGGGGAGACAACGTGGAAGGAAACACATAAAAACTTGCACATACGGACAACACTGCATGCATGCACACAGACACACTATGAGCTAAAAGGACAGTGAAACCTCCAGTTTTATCAAGTCCAGCTGTGAGCAGAGTGGTATCAAAGGCTGCAGAGCTGTGGTGCAGGAGAGAGAATCAAACCCAGATGGGTTTCATCCTGTCTGACAGACCTGAGCACCCCTCCTGTGTGATCCCACTTTGTTACTTTATAAATTGCTCTGGTTTTTACACTGATCTTTTCCTTCTCTGCTCTCTCCTTTTGTTTTTAGTCTTTTTGGTTTTCTTGCGTTAGTGAATTCAAATACGAACTACGGGGGGGTTGATGAAAACATTAAAACAAAAGGAGAGAGCAGAGAAGGAAAAGATCAGTGTAAAAACCAGAGCAATTTATAAAGTAACAAAGTGGGATCACACAGGAGGGGTGCTCAGGTCTGTCAGACAGGATGAAACCCATCTGGGTTTGATTCTCTCTCCTGCACCACAGCTCTGCAGCCTTTGATACCACTCTGCTCACAGCTGGACTTGATAAAACTGGAGGTTTCACTGTCCTTTTAGCTCATAGTGTGTCTGTGTGCATGCATGCAGTGTTGTCCGTATGTGCAAGTTTTTATGTGTTTCCTTCCACGTTGTCTCCCCCACACACACACATGCATGTGCACACACTCTGCTTCAGATGTTTCCCATTTAGGTTTTTAATTTCTCTCCTTCTCCCCTTTTCCTTTTGTCTGTTTAAACAGCCCAGCACCAGGCAGCCGATCATGTAAACAGATCAGGACTTTTATAGGCCTCTTGCCGGCTGTTTAAACAGACAAAAGGAAAAGGGGAGAAGGAGAGAAATTAAAAACCTAAATGGGAAACATCTGAAGCAGAGTGTGTGCACATGCATGTGTGTGTGTGGGGGAGACAACGTGGAAGGAAACACATAAAAACTTGCACATACGGACAACACTGCATGCATGCACACAGACACACTATGAGCTAAAAGGACAGTGAAACCTCCAGTTTTATCAAGTCCAGCTGTGAGCAGAGTGGTATCAAAGGCTGCAGAGCTGTGGTGCAGGAGAGAGAATCAAACCCAGATGGGTTTCATCCTGTCTGACAGACCTGAGCACCCCTCCTGTGTGATCCCACTTTGTTACTTTATAAATTGCTCTGGTTTTTACACTGATCTTTTCCTTCTCTGCTCTCTCCTTTTGTTTT
>NW_023633000.1:0-1340 GCF_014905685.2 Nematolebias whitei | reverse complement strand
ATTTGGACACTTTCAGACACTTGATGTTGATTTATTTTCTCACACTTCACCTGCTTCTCTTTACTGCTGCCAGAAAGGAGAATGATGAAGTGATGTTATTTAGAAGAAAATGTCTCGCTCACTTTTCTTCATGTCACTGCCACAAGTGACAGCAGCTCTCTGCATGTGCTGCATCACTTGATTTATGTGACAGGAGGAAAGGAGAGGTGTTTGTGAACTCTTCAAAGTGAGCTCTCGTCCAGTGCTCCCTCAGCAGGAGCTCTAAGCCTTCCTTCTTCTGTTCTCCTCCATCCTGTTGGAAGCTGCACACTATTGACTTCAGCTCACATGTTCTCTTTGATTCAGACTCTGCAGGTTGTCAGAGATCAGCTGTGCCTCTCTGCTCTCAGCTCTTCAATCCAACCCCTCCCATCTGACACAACTGGATCGCACTCAGAACCGTCTGACTCTGGAGTGAAGGAGCTCCCTGGTTTTCTACAAACTCCACTCTATAGACAGAAGACTGTGAAGTCAGACACCATGTTTTAGTTTGTGCTCAGCTTCTCATGTGTTCACACTAACCTACACACATGACAATATTATGCTGACACACACACACAACCTTCATGGTGAACTTTGTTGTCTTCAGTCAAAATGCACTTGAGTTCTTTTCACAGCAACAAATATCTGATCAATGACTGTTCGTTCAACCAGTTTATAAGACTCTAATGGTTGGACTGGAAATCAAAGTCAAAGGTGACGTGACAGGAACAAGTTCTGGATCTGCCTGTTGTAGTAAAGAACATGTGTCAATAAGAAACTAAACATTTCACTAGATTTGTGCAGCTCATGATCCCAAACATTTATAAAATGATCATTACAGTTTGATTTGTAAAAGCTTTCCTAAAGGAACAAATCTACAACCACTGGTTGATGCTTGAACACTTTTATAAGCTCTAGAATGATTCTCAGTCATAAATAGACGTCACATTCAAAGCTCTGGATCAGCTGCTTCAGTGGCTTCAATCCCCGGGTTGGACCGGGGCTCTTTCTCTCTGCACTTTGTATGTTCTCCTCGTGTTTGCGTGGCTTTTCCCCGGGTACTCCGGTTTCCTCCCACAGTGTAAAAACATGCATGTTAGGCTGCCTTCAGGCCCAGGAGGACCATGCAGAGAGATCTGTGCTCTCAACGGGGTTTGCCTGCTTAAATAAAGCTTCATGAATAAATCAATAGTTTGATCACATTTCAGTCAGTTTGACATGAAGACACATTACATCATGTTTTATTTCTGCTTGTGGGCTTCTGTGTCTGAGAGTCTTTCTAATGGAAACAGGATCAATTCTCTTCAAGTTCCTGTCAC
>NW_023632999.1:0-1340 GCF_014905685.2 Nematolebias whitei | reverse complement strand
TGTTCAAGCCGAGAGATGAGGATACTGTGGTCAACAGTATCGAAAGCGGCAGTAAGATCGAGGAGTACAAGAGCCACAAAATGACCAGAATCATTTGCTGTTAAAATGTCATTACAAACCCTAACCAAAGCTGTTTCGGTGCTGTGGAGCTGCTTGAAACCAGACTGAAAGACCTCAAAGATTTTGTTCTCAGTTAAAAACTGATTTAACTGAGTAAAAACAACTTTTTCCAGGATTTTGGACAGAAAGGGGAGTTTTGAGATTGGTCTGTAATTTGAGCAGGCTGAAGGGTCAAGACCAGGTTTCTTAATTAACGGTGTGACTACTGCATGTTTGAATGCCTCTGGGACCACGCTTGTAGCAATACTACTGTTTAGTATAGTTAGAACAGCAGGCCCAATCGCTGGTAGAACCTGTTTGAACAATGCTGCTGGGATGGGGTCCGATGGTGATCCTGATGGCTTCATGTGACCAGCAACTTTGTTTAACAATGGAAGTGTGATTGGTTTGAATTGCCTGAAAGTAGCAGAACACGAAACAAAAGCTGATGGGTCAACTAAGGAGCGGGGGATGGAGGCCCTGATCAAGTCCACTTTGTTAACAAAGAATTTAGTGAAGTCATTGCAGGTGTCAACAGAGGCCTCCATACGTGAATACGAAGGGACATTTAGAATGGAATTTACTGTTGTGAATAGGGCGCAGGGGTTGTGTCTATTTGAGTTGATGAGTTGGGAGAAATATTTGTTTTTTTTTTCAGATTTGACAGTGTTCTGGTAATTTTTTAAACAGGTTTTGAGCAAAATGAAAGAAACCTGGAGATGGTCCTTTTTCTACCTGCACTCAGCTCTCCTGCACAAGCGTCTCGCTGCCCTGGTGGTCTCATTCATCCATGGGTACTGGGCTCTCCTTGGTTTCCTGACTTTTAGTGGGGCCACCAGATCCAAGATCTTAGTACAGGTCACATTGTGGTTACTAAGCAGCTCCTGAGCACCGACACAGGCAGAGGTTTCAGGTGTTGTAGCTGTAGTATGACATATGCGTATATATTCATACATTTTAAGACGGGTTCTTCATTTTTCTGACTGTGTAAATGCGTGCATTGAGTTTAACAGAAATGTAACGAGAGACGTTATTTACCTTTGACCCATCAAAATGAATGCGGTCATTTATTTGCAGAATCAAAGTTTAACATCAAACATTTACATTAATTTGGCAAAATATGAAAACAATAACAATTTCAAGTTCACAGAAAGTGGACAATACGGCAATTGTCCTCACTTCTCAGCAGAACAACAGACATCAATCACACGGCGGTGATTGAGAACTTTGCTTCAGATATT
>NW_023632997.1:693-1340 GCF_014905685.2 Nematolebias whitei | reverse complement strand
AGATGAATGTTTCTGTTAATTATTTTATAGATGAATGTTTCTGTTAATTATTTTATAGATGAATGTTTCTGTTAAATTATTATTTTATAGATGAATGTTTCTGTTAAAATATTATTTTATGGATGAATGTTTCTGTTAATTATTTTATAGATGAATGTTTCTGTTAAATTATCATTTTATAGATGGATGTTTCTGTTAAATTATTATTTTATAGATGGATGTTTCTGTTAAATTATTATTTTATAGATGGATGTTTCTGTTAAATTATTATTTTATGGATGAATGTTTCTGTTAATTATTTTATAGATGAATGTTTCTGTTAAATTATCATTTTATAGATGGATGTTTCTGTTAAATTATTATTTTATAGATTAATTTTTCTGTAAAATTATTATTTTTATAGATGAATGTTTCTGTTAAATTATTATTTTATAGATGAATGTTTCTGTTAAATTATTATTTTATAGATGAATGTTTCTGTTAAATTATTATTTTATAGATGAATGTTTCTGTTAAATTATTATTTTTATAGATGGATGTTTCTGTTAAATTATTATTTTATAGATGGATGTTTCTGTTAAATTATTATTTTATAGATGGATGTTTCTGTTCAATTATTATTTTATAGATGAATGTTTCTGTTAAAA
>NW_023632997.1:0-593 GCF_014905685.2 Nematolebias whitei | reverse complement strand
ATTATTTTATAGATGAATGTTTCTGTTAAATTATCATTTTATAGATGAATGTTTCTGTTAAATTATTATTTTATAGATGAATGTTTCTGTTAAATTATTATTTTTATAGATGGATGTTTCTGTTAAATTATTATTTTATAGATGGATGTTTCTGTTAAATTATTATTTTATAGATGGATGTTTCTGTTCAATTATTATTTTATAGATGAATGTTTCTGTTAAAATATTATTTTTATAGATGAATGTTTCTGTTAAATTATTATTTTTATAGATGAATGTTTCTGTTAAATTATCATTTTATAGATGAATGTTTCTGTTAAATTATCATTTTATAGATGGATGTTTCTGTTAAATTATTATTTTATAGATGAATTTTTCTGTAAAATTATTATTTTTATAGACGAATTTTTCTGTAAAATTATTATTTTTATAGACGAATGTTTCTGTAAAATTATTATTTTATAGATGAATGTTTCTGTTAAATTATTATTTTATATTTGAATGTTTCTGTTAAATTATTATTTTATAGATGAATGTTTCTGTTAAATTATTATTTTATACATGAATGTTTCTGTTAAATTATTATTTTATAG
>NW_023632996.1:591-1340 GCF_014905685.2 Nematolebias whitei | reverse complement strand
TTGTCTCAAAACAGGGCGTTTCTTCACACATAAAAACTAACTTTTCACCGCGCTCTCAAGCCTGCTGTCATTGGATTGGCCAGTTTCAAACCAATCAGAAGTGTGAGACATCGTGTTACATGATGTAAACAGGAACAGACTTCAACAGAGAAATCAATCGGTGGGAGCCTCTTCAAAGTAAAACAGGAAGTGGGTCAATTTCAAAGTAAAACAAGAAGTGGGAGTCAGATTCAACAAGGAACACAATCTTTATTTCACAACAGTATCATATGGGTTGATCAGATGCAAATTTGCAAACCTAAATTGAACTTAAATAATTTTGAGGAAAGTGTCGTGGCTGGGTACCACGTCGTGTTCAAAACAGCTGAGACGTTGCCCTCGGTATAAAAGATTTATTTGACAAACAGGGGTTACAGATATTCAGAGACAAACAATTACATTATTAAAATATATGCATATATTTTGGAGCATTAAAGAACGAACCGTCTCGGTGTGCACCTCCCGGAAATGCTCGGTGGGCGTGTGTCATTTCCGTCTTTTTATCACAGTTTGAGAAGGCTAGCTTTCTGATTGGTTTAGCTTCTGTTGCTATGGTTACGACTCTAGCCCGCCCCCTCAAGGATGTTAATGTCTACATTTCAGATAAGAAGTTTTGGCTCACTGAAATCGGTTCTTTGTTTAAAGTTTAACTTGCTATTATACTTTAGGGATACAAAATGATTCGTGTGAATAATAACTATTAATTATTA
>NW_023632996.1:0-491 GCF_014905685.2 Nematolebias whitei | reverse complement strand
TACCACGTCGTGTTCAAAACAGCTGAGACGTCGCCCTCGGTACAAAAGATTTATTTGACAAACAGGGGTTACAGATATTTAGAGACAAACAATTACATTATTAAAATATATGCATATATTTGAGCATTAAAGAACGAACCGTCTCGGTGTGCGCCTCCCGGAAATGCTCGGTGGGCGTGTGTCATTTCCGGCCTTTTATCACAGTTTGAGAAGGCTAGCTTTCTGATTGGTTTAGCTTCTGTTGCTATGGTTACGACTCTAGCCCGCCCCCTCAAGGACGTTAATTACATTTCAGATAAAAAGTTTTGGCTCACTGAAATCGGTTTTGTTAAAGTTTAACTTGCTATTATACTTTAGGGATACAAAATGATTCATGTCAATAATGACTATTAATTATTACCTACCTCATGGGTATGTGTTAATCAATGTCTGTTGAAGGCCTGGTGATTCTCTGCTTTAAGGCAGATACATCTTGGTTTCCTTGTCTGCGT
>NW_023632995.1:837-1340 GCF_014905685.2 Nematolebias whitei | reverse complement strand
ATATTATCAGGGGAAGTCCGAAAAGGAACTCCCAAAAGACGTACCTAACCATCCCCCACCTCGGACCAAATGACCCGAGGTGAAAAAAATCACAAAGGTTCCAGAAACAAGGCCCTACATCTCTGAGCTCGGAAGAGACAGAGAAACTACACAGGTTGTTAGAAACTTTGAAACACACTGACACGAGAAACCAACCTGGAGCACTGTGTAGTGATGTAATTGCTACTACAGCTGAGGGCACGAATGACAACGTCACAGATGTCGGTGGAACCCACCAAGACATTGTTGTTGTGGCCTCAAACAACCCCTCATCGGAAGAAAGGGGGGTAAACTCACACACAAACGATGACGAGTCATCGCAAGCTGAACACTCAGAAACAGCTACTGCTGTGCTGACAGTTCAGACAAACCAAGATTACACAGACAAGGCTGAACGTGTAAAGAAACGTCAGAAAAAACCTAAGAGGTTTCTGTGTAACTTTATCAGAAGGGGGGTCGCCAAG
>NW_023632995.1:0-737 GCF_014905685.2 Nematolebias whitei | reverse complement strand
GGGAACCAAGGTGACCCATATTATCAGGGGAAGTCCGAAAAGGAACCCCCAAAAGACGTACCTAACCATCCCCCACCTCGGACGAAATGACCCGAGGTGAAAAAAATCACAAAGGTTCCAGAAACAAGGCCCTATATCTCTGAGCTCGGAAGAGACGGAGAAACTACACAGGTTGTTAGAAACTTTGAAACACACTGACACGAGAAACCAACCTGGAGCACTGTGTAGTGATGTAATTGCTACTACAGCTGAGGGCGCGAATGACAACGTCACAGATGTCGGTGGAACCCACCAAGACGTTGTTGTTGTGGCCTCAAACAACCCCTCATCAGAAGAAAGGGGGGTAAACTCACACATAAACGATGACGAGTCATCGCAAGCTGAACACTCAGAAACAGCTACTGCTGTGCTGACAGTTCAGACAAACCAAGATTACACAGACAAGGCTGAACATGTAAAGAAACGTCAGAAAAAACCTAAGAGGTTTCTGTGTAACTTTATCAGAAGGGGGGTCGCCAAGAAGGCATACCTGTCAGTAACGCTCGAAGGTGTCCTCACACATGAAGCACTATTGGACGGTGGGGCGGACATAACAATTATGTCAGCTAAACTGTTCGAGGAGCTGAGGACAGCCGCTAGCAGTGTTAACAGGGTAATACCTCTCTCTGATTGTGCTATAGAAATGCAGGGTCTCTCAGAGAAGAGAACAACCCTGACAGCTATAGCAATGGTTCACA
>NW_023632994.1:0-1340 GCF_014905685.2 Nematolebias whitei | reverse complement strand
TTAAGACGAGTTCCTGGAACTCGTCTTAAGCGCAGAGGTGACAGGGCCTTCTCTGTAGCAGGACCAAGACTTTGGAATGAGTTGCCTCTGTTTGTCAGACAGGCCCCCTCCCTCTCGGTTTTCAAGTCCCGTTTAAAAACCCACTACTATTCAGTAGCTTTCAACACCAGATGATCTGTGTTTTGAACCTGTATGCTCCACACTGGTTAGTCGTCATATTAATTATCTGCATCGTTTTTATGTCTATATTCTAATTTACCTCATTGCTTTGTGTGTTGTCTGTTGTTCTGTCTGTACAGCACTTTGGTTGGCCTTGTCGCTGTTTTAAGTGCTCTATAAATAAAATGGCATGGTATGGTATGGTAAAATGCTGGAACCAGCCATAATTGTACAATGTATCCAGCAGAGGGCGCATGAAGACTACTCAAGCCATGGTCATTCACTTAAGTTTCACTTTCACATTCAGCACAGACGAAGCAGGGATACTGCTACTACTGTGTGGCGTATTTTGCTGAACAGAACATGGTAAGTTTATTTGAACTGATCTGTAAAACAAATCAACAATAATAAATTTTCTTCAAACCTCCAACCTGCTTGTCATTAGCTACGTGGCTCTCAAGTTAGCAAGCTAATGTTTTGATAGCCTAGCATAGCCTATTGCCTTGTAAAACTTTATTCAGAACAATAAATCTAACGTAGAAGTAAATATAAATCGGTGTTAGTAAAATTATCTTTGTCATCTTCAGTGAAATGCATTGTTTGACTGAAATCTTAAAAAAAAACCTCTGCTATGGTCAATACTAATTAGACCTTCACCATATGCGACTGACTGCTTAAACAATGAACAGAGAAGGGTGTTTCTTTGTTTGATTTATATTTTGTAACACACTTGATAACTTTATGGTGAATAGTGGATGATAGAAAATGTGAACGATGGTTAGGAAGACAGTTTTTATGACCAGTGCACCAGTTGTAAACCTAATGTGGGTCTACGTATAGCATGGATCTGATTAGCTTAGCTTCATGGTTGCTAACAGCCGCACTAAATAAAGAAGCCTCGCTCCACTTGCTGTTTTCTTAGATTCTTGGGGTTATGGTTAGCTAAGCAAAGCTCCAAAATTTTCAGCCATTATATTGGTTATCTGCAGTCGCCTTACCCTCCCAATGGCGGTATTGGCGATAGCCAAAATTTCCATATTGGTCGGGCTCTAGTTACGAGTGTCGAGTCAACACACGTTCATTTTTATGTGTCTACAGCACTTGTTGCAGTTGATAGGACAAGTTAAAAACACCCTTCAATTCTAGTTTTTAACAGGAAAGTCTGAGCTCAAATACAGTGA
>NW_023632993.1:0-1340 GCF_014905685.2 Nematolebias whitei | reverse complement strand
CACAAAGCACAACTTCTTAAACTCACCATGTACTCATCTCTGTTCTCCTTATGCACTCATAAGACCTGTGTGAAATCTCAAGATGTTTAGAGTCATTTTATTTACCCACTAGAATTGTTGTTTTCCCATAAATAACCTAGTTCAGGTAGCTCTTAGAAGGAAACAGCTCCTAAACTCTAAACAACATTTTCAATATGTGATAAAATCATTTAGACTGATTAATTTAACCCAAGCATTTCAATTTGTGTTTAGTTAAGAGTTTATTTGACCAGAATAACTTTTTTCCTTCATTTTACAAGTGTCAAGGATTTTGTTTATTACTTATTTTCCATTTTGTTGTTTGTTTGTTTGTTTGTTTTTTGTTGTTGAATTTATAACCTGATTTTATTGTCAATTCCAAGAAGAAATTTTGGCTAATTTGTTTACAATGTGTCATCCAGAAATGCTTAAACTTAATTTGACCTGTTTTATTTCTCCTTCTTTCAGCTTTTCCCTTTTCAGAAGTCGCCACAGCGAGTCATCCTCCTTCACTCCACTCTTTCCTATACACCCTATGTCCTCACTCCAACTACCTCCATGTCCTCTCGAACTGCATTCCTATACCTCCTCTTTGGCCTTTGTCAGACCTACTCCTCACTTCCTTCAGGACCACCCCTACTCCATTTCTCTTTCTATCCACACCCTGATAAAACAGTTTGAACCCAGCACCAATGCTGTGAGCCTTGCTGCTCTTCCACTTGGTCTCTTGGACACCTAAAACATCTACCTTCCTTCTCTGCATCATGTCAGCAGCTCTCTGTCAGCAGCTCTCTACCTTTGCATGTCTGTGCAGTACGTTTGTTGTCAATTTAACTCTGTCCCTCGCCCACTTAGTGAGTGGCTGTCTGCCATCTTCATCTTCCCACCCAGCGAGCTGTTCCATTAATACCTCCAGCTGACTCCCTTTGACTCCATCTCTCGTATAAATTCGGTTAATTACCGCTCGTACACGGGATGTCCCCCTCTGGCCCTCTGGCCTTGAGTTTCAAACCATTGCTACAGATCAACTGTTCCAGAGGTCACTGCCTCCTCCTTTACCTCTGACACTGATTGAACACACAATTGTTTTTTTGACCTTGCTCTCTGTTATCATGTTTTATGTCTGGCCTCCGACAGCTGTGGTTTAATCAACTGCGTCCTCATATTGTCTAATTCCGCCGCCTCTATCTTTCTGTTTTTTTCCTAGTTTAAACGATGTATTACATTTCTCTCCCAACGTTCAGTGACTGAAAATGGCGTTCAGATCTCCTCCTGCTGACATGGCTTGATCACTGAATAGACCCCAGATGGCAGAACCGAAG
>NW_023632992.1:0-1340 GCF_014905685.2 Nematolebias whitei | reverse complement strand
ATCAATGAAAATAACAGTCTCTGTCCATCTGGTAGATTTGAGGTCAGATAAGGGTCAGATCAGGTTCACTACAGTCCAGAGGAACCACTGTGTGAGATGACAACATCGTTCCTAACAGCTTCATGACAGAAATGGCTGTTACTACTCTGTCAGGTCTTACGTTGCAGAGCTGGACTCTTAGAGTGTCGATTCTCGTCTGTGATAAAAAAGCCCTCATGGTGGTCGAGTTAAGCTCCACTCCCAGATAAACAATCGTCTGGGCCGGGAGAATCTAGCTTTTTTCCAAATTATGGCAAAGCCCAGAATTAGCAGGTGTGACGTCAACACCTGAGCCTGTGTCGCTGCTTCCCATTATCAACATGTGAAACGGTCTGTCCACGATCGCCTTGTTGAAAACTGACAGGTCCAAAATTGGTCTCGTTCCTCCGGTCCGTTTTGGAACCAGGAATTAACGTGAGTAAAAATCCTGTGTTTTCCTCTTCGTCGGGAACCCTGGAAAATTACCTATTTAACCAGAAGTTCCTAGATTTCTGCATTTAGGCATTAAACTTGGTCTGGTGATGACAGGACCGTCTCTAAAACTCCTCCGAACGGAGGGGGTCGAGCTGCGGATTGTAGCGTGTAACCCCTGCTTATCAGTATGGCCATCCATCTGTCTGGCGAGCATGTTTGCAGCCACTCCGCGCGACGTTCGTGGAGTGGACGTGCATTTAGGTGGTCCATCGTGTTTCTTACAGACGTCAGCCAGTCTCCCGCCCTGACCCTCGTCATGCGCCACGGAAGTGTGTTCCGCGAGACCCAAGGCGAGGCTTCCTCGAAAGGGCTAAGAGCGCGCCTCTGTGCCGCACTCAGGCTGCGGGTTTACATTCATGTTGATGTGGACTGGCGTGTGTTGAGAAGAGGCATGCTGATGTGAACCGGCGAGTGCTGGTAAGCAGTGTGTGCACCTTTATCAATGCCACGCCGTTTGAGTGAAAGCTACAGGCGCCGCGGGAGTGCGTGTTTGATGCCGCTGCGGTGAGACGCGTGCTGCTCCTGCTGAAAGCGAGGTTTCTCACTGGACCCGTTCTGCGGTCTCACATTTATGCTGATGCGAGCCGGTGAGCATTGGGGAGTGGTGTGTGCGCCTTCATCAACGCAGCGCCGTTTGAGTGAGGCTGCTGGCGTCGTGGGAGCTCACGTTTGACACCGTTGCGGTGAGAAGCGTGCATCTCAGGCTGAAAACGAGTTATTCCACTGGACTCGTTCTGCAGACCACATTTGCTTTCAACTGTTGTGTCATGTGAGCGTCTCGTGTTTATTTGGAGCAGCGGTGATTCTGAAAAAAACTTTTTTTAAAA
>NW_023632991.1:0-1340 GCF_014905685.2 Nematolebias whitei | reverse complement strand
GGTTGTAAAACCCACCCCCGCCGCTGTTCTGTCATTGGTAGATTCAGTCACGTGACCCGGAAATGAAGCTCGTCTTCATAGGGAATTTCAATCTGCTGTTTAAAGTTGAAAAACGCTTTAAAGTTGGTTCTGATCCGCTGCTCCGTTTCTTTGAAGCCTAATCGCTGAAACTTTGCCACGTTTAAGTTTTAAATCCGTCATTAAATGGTGTTTTTGGACCACGCTAGCCGATGCTAATTTTAAGCTAACAGCTAACGACCGGATGTCACCAAAGCCACAGGAAGTCATCGCGACTCCTACTGGTCGTCACTAACAGTGTCAGGGTTAAAATAAAATAAGGTTATACTGCCACCTCCTGTTAGAAACTTGAAATCACAGTTTCACTTCGTTTTTAGGATATTTTGGTGAAATTAAACGTGTTTATTTCTGTCAGAAGCATTTTTGGGTTAATAAACGTTCTTCAAGCTGAATTATTACTGTTATCTTGCATTTAAAAAGTGATAAAGGTGTTTATGCCAGAAAGGCATTTACCAAGACATTTTTCATTCACTGATAATTCCTCAAACGGAGGTGCAAAATGAAAAATTAGAAACTTTTTAAAGATACAGTCCAGATATTCACAGAGTTGATAAGGTTTACTCATTTGCTGAAAAGATGATACACGTTTAATTGCTAGAACACTAAATAAGAGTAATTATATCAGAAAAAGGAAACTTTTCTGATTTATTTTACCGCCTAAAACACCACATCTTCCTATTTAATTTTTAAATAGAAGATAATGGCAGGAGAAGAGGAAGACGTTGACCTTTTAAACTCCCAACCACAAGATGACATCATCCAGGGAGCTTTATATATTTTAACAAACCCGATTATTGGCGCACAAGTAGAACAAATTGATGGAACTCAAAGAGCTGAAGAACTGAGAAGTTTAGCAAAAGGAGCCACGGTTAAAGAGAATAAAAAGCTGGGCCTTGAACGGCTAGCTAAAATTTCTCTGCTTCTCAAAGACGAATTGGATCAACAGGTTGAACGAAATGTCGTGCTGTCTAGAGCATATGCAACAGACAAAGAGAGGTTTCTCAAATTGATGGCACAGTCTAAACTTGATGAAGAGACACGTGCAGTTGAGGTGCAAGGTGAGAGGGAGCTCTCAGAAAATCAGCTGTCATTACAGGCTCACTCATTTGAGGAGAAGATTAGGGATAGAGAGATTCAGTACCAAGCATTGTGTTCAGACAACGATGTGCTACAACACCAGTTGCAGCTCACATCAAAAGCTCTGAACGAATGCAAACTGGAAAAAGAGGCGTTACTCCTACAAGGCGTGCGTTTACGAAGTG
>NW_023632990.1:0-1341 GCF_014905685.2 Nematolebias whitei | reverse complement strand
GCCACCAACTGTAGTATGACATATGCTGGATATATATTCATACTTTTCACGAGTTCCTCATCTTTCTGACTGTGTAATGTCGTGCATTGAATTTTAACAGAAATGCGAACGAGAGACGTTATTATCTTTGACCCATCAAATGAATGCGGTCATTTATTTTCAGAATCAAAGTTTAACATCAAACATTTACATTAATTTGGCAAAATATGAAAATAATAACAGACAAGTTTCACAAATAATGAGCTTCAATCACGCGGCGGTGATTGAGGACTTTGCTTCAGATATTTCTAAAATATCTGTACTGATTTTATGAGAAAGCAGAGTTTAAGATGGAGATTTATCTTACAGAGAGATATGTGAGGGAATTAATCTGTTTGACCAGAAAACGTGCACGCTCCATCAGATATCAGCTGGCCTCCGGTACACTTAGTCGAAAATAGAACCCTCTACCTGGTTGACGATGGAATCAGCGTCGGAGTAGGTTCCTTTCTGACTCTTTCAGCGTCTCCGTGAGTACTGCCAAACCCTCAGAGAGTCGTACGTGGTGTTCAAACAGAAATCATAATCCCAACATCGTCACTGCATTCTGTATTCCAACGGAAGCACTCTGGGCTTCAGACATCAGAGTTTTCCCCATCAGACATCAGAGTTTTCAGACTCTAGAACTTCTTCAGAACCTCCATCACTCTGAGACTCTTAGCCTCTTCAGCCTTTCAGCCTCCACGTCTCAGCTTCTTGCAACTCCTCAGCCTCTGCATGAACTGGGAAGTTGCCACATTTTAAATGGGTCGACTTCCGGGTCATTTGAGAGCTTTTTGATTGGTCGATGGACCAGAAATAGAGGTGTGGTTTGTGATGTAAGATGTTATCATAAGTCAAGGATTGTTTTAGTGACAGACAGAAAGATTATTGTAGGACTTCAGACTTCGTGGAGTCTCACTCTTATTATCTTCTGAAAAAGTTTAAACATGACATTTTTCTCGGTAAACATTTTAGTTGACCGAGAACCGACCTTTAACATACTTACATTGCAGACAGAAAAATCAAGAAATGCATATTAACCTGATTTCTTCTTTGAATGAGGAATAAAAATCATTACTTACTGTTTATGTAAAATAAAAATGAGTAGTTCTCTTCAACCTGTAACATTGAGTGAACTAACAAAATTTGATTATCAAACATTTGTAAAACAGTGATGATCATAGAGAATTGTCTTTTCTGCTTGATTAATTCAAGAAGGAAAGTCACCAGATGGCTCAAACTGTATTCAGATCAATGAAATAACAGTCTCTGTCCATCTGATAGATTTGGGGTCATCAGGGTCAGATCAGGTTCACTACA
>NW_023632989.1:0-1341 GCF_014905685.2 Nematolebias whitei | reverse complement strand
TCCAGGGATACGATACTGTTTCATCGTAACTACCTGGGATGCCAGAGGAATAGGGAAAGGTGGCATTTTAGCCTTTCCCACTAGTACTGCGTTCACCTCTAGGGGGCGCTGTACTCCAAATTCAAAACGTCCTTGCTGCAGGTGAAGTGTCATTCCTGCCAGCACATCCATTCCTAGTATCCATTCTTTCATTGGTGTGATGAGAACTTGATACTTTTGAATGGGCATTTTTCCAACTTTTAAAGGAAGAGTAACACTTTTTCCAAAAATCACATTTCCTCCTAAGCCTGTAAGGGGAACCCAGGTACCTTTAAATCTGTTTGGATTCCCACTGATAATTGTGGCCTCAGCCCCGGTATCTACAAGAGCCACTACTTTCTGCACATTTGTATTATTCCAATAAATTTCAATTGTAACATGTGGTCTAATGTCATTTACTGACCAATTTGATACTCTTTCCTCTGGGGCCCGGCCTGATCCCTAATCCCAATGCATCAGATCATTCAAGTTGGGATACAGGTCAGGACTGCGTGACTTTGGCTGTGATTTTTTAGGTGTTTTCTTTTTCTGTCTCACAGCTCGAATCTGCATTCCTTCCCCCTCTGATGAGTCATCCTTATCCTCCTTCATGTGTTTCAGCTCAGCTGCTGGCTGAGGGGGAGGCAGCGGAGGAGCAGAGGCAGACACAATCACATTTCTCAGCATATCAGTCAAGCAGTGCACATCTCCTCCAGCACAGTGCATTTTTAATCCTCGTTTCTGGCATTCACTCCTTAATGCACCAGTTGGCAGCCCATCAATCTGTTCTTTAGGAACGCCTGCTCCCACCAGTGCATTCCAATAAGCAGTACGTGACGGCCCCTGACCTGAACCTCTATAATTCTGAGGGCCCCGTTTTGGCCCACGAGCCGTGTGTTGATAATCTGATCTAGGCTCTCGATCACGCTGCTCTCTTTTGTCCCACTCCCCCAAAGTTCCTAGCTCAAGAATGCGAGACCTTATCTCCAAACACGAGCTGTCAGGGCTCCCCATCATCACAGCAAGCATTGCGGAGCGAAAATGTGGAGGAGCAGTTCTGATTAAAGTATCCCGGACAGCTTTTGGAACGGGCTTTGCCTGATAATCTTTTGTTTCCAAATACAAAACCGCTTCTCTTACACAAAGTCTAACCATTCTCTGGACACATTCTTTAAGTGTCATCCAGGGCGTTGCTGACATCGGAGGCCAGCTGGAAGGGGTGACAAACTGAAGCGCCACTGCTTCTTCCCATAAATCAAATATTGATTTTGTTGTCGTCAGAGTGCGTGCCGTTTCCCGATAGTTTGCATTAATGGATGGGTC
>NW_023632988.1:0-1341 GCF_014905685.2 Nematolebias whitei | reverse complement strand
GAACAGATGCTCAGATATATTCATCAATTAACGCGGATTCCTCATTTTTCTGAACTGAATAAAACGTGCATTGAATTTAATGAAATGCAAAAGTGAGACGTCATTTATATTTGACCCATCAAAACGAATGCGGTCATTTATTTACAGAATCAAAGTTTAACATCAAACATTTACATTAATTTGGCAAATTATGAAAATAACAACATAAGCAATCAATCAGGAAAAATCATACGGCCATGATTTTTCCGTTGCTTCACCACAGACATTTATGAAAACTGTACAATTATGATCTTTTACCCACATGGCGGTGGATGAGCACTTTACACAGACATTTCTAAATATCTGGAAGAATTTCTACTTGAGAGAGGAGTTTAAAGATGGGAAAGAAGTTTAAAGAAGAGTAAAAGATGGGATTTAAGGGAGAGTGTTAACAGAACGGCACTCTCCGGGCTTTCTTCAGCTTCTCCTTCCAGTACACTTAGGTGGTGAAATCGACTCTTTTACCTGGAGATGTCTCAGGCGAGATTCCGTTTAACGCACCCTTCAGCGTCTCCGTAGGATGCTGTTACTCGCCCGGAGTAATGGCGAGACTCTGTTTTCCCACAGCTCACCTCAGTGAAAAATGTTATGATCCCATGAAACTCGGAAGAGCTCTGTTGTCATGTCAGGATCTTCCCGGCTCCCAGAACTGGGCTTCTCCGCACAGAACCGACAGAACTGTGTATCCAACAGAACTCCAACAGAACTCCAACAGAACTGAGCAGAACTGAGTAGACCAGGAAGTACCGACAATTTAAAGAGCCCTTTTCCCGGTTCATACGGGAGTCTCCCATTGGCCAGAACCGACCAGACGGGGTGTGTTTTGTGATGTAAAAGGTTAGAATGCAGCAAGAATTGTTATGGAAAGATCAGAAATGTTCTCACAGACAGAGAGAGTTTTGTTATGGCGAGTTTAAGAAACAGGTGCCAAAACCCCCTGTTGATGTCTGAGAGGATATAAACAGGACAGTTGTTCCAACGCATGTCTGCTTCATTCCTGACCCTGGAAACGTACACTTGCTCATTCAAAGGCAGAAGTCAGAAAATGCATAAAAATCTGTAACAGACCTCAACATGAATTCTAACTTTGCATGAGAATTAAAAATCATTACACAGTTAATAAAATTGATTAGTTCACTGCAACATCTAAAATGGTTTGAACTAAGACACTTTGATTATCAACATTTGTAAAATAGTAATGATAATAAAAAGAGAGTGTTCTTTTCACTTGATTATCAAGAAAGAGAGTCTCAGGATGGGTGAACCTGTATCTCTGGATTCAAATCAATGAAATGACAGTTT
>NW_023632987.1:0-1341 GCF_014905685.2 Nematolebias whitei | reverse complement strand
AAAAATACAATGTATGATTTTTAAATAATTAATTTCCATTTTATTGTGTGAAATAAGTATTTGATACACCAGAAAAATGAAACTTAATATTTGGTACAGAAACCTTTGTTTGCAATTACAGAGATCAGACGTTTCCTGTAGTTCTTGACCAGGTTTGCACACACTGCAGCAGGGACTTTGGCCCACTCCTCCATACAGATCTCCTCCAGAGACTTCAGGTTTCGGGGCTGTCGCTTGGCCACACGGACTTTAAGCTCCCTCCAAAGATTTTCTATGGGATTCAGGTCTGGAGACTGGCTAGGCCACTCCAGGACCTTTAGATGTTTCCTACGGAGCCACTCTTTAGTTGCCCTGGCTGTGTGTTTTGGGTCGTTATCATGCTGGAAGACCCAGCCACGACCCATCTTCAGTGCTCTTACTGAGGGAAAGAGGTTGTTGGCCAAAATCTCACGATACATGGCCCCATCCATCCTTCCCACAATATGGTGCAGTCGTCCTGTCCCCTTTGCAGAAAAGCATCCCCAAAGAATGATGTTTCCACCGCCATGCTTCACGGTTGGGATGGTGTTCTTGGGGTTGTACTCATCATTCTTCTTCCTCCAAACATGACGAGTGGAGTTTAAACCAAAAAGTTCTATTTTTGTCTCAACAGACCACATGACCTTCTCCCATTCCTCCTCTGGATCATTCAGATGGTCATTTGCAAACTTCAGATGGGCTTTGACATGCGTTGGCTTGAGGAAGGGCACCTTGCGTGCACTGCAGGATTTTAATCCTTGACGGCGTAGAGTGTTACCGATTGTTTTCTTTGAGACTGTGGTCCCAGCTCTATTCAGGTCATTGACCAGGTCCTGCCGTGTAGTTCTGGGCTCATTCCTCACCTTCCTCAAGATCAATGATGCTCCACGAGGTGAGATCTTGCATGGCGCCCCAGACCGAGGGAGATTTTCCGTTATTTTGTATTTCTTCCATTTTCTAATAATTGCACCAACTGTTGTTGCCTTCTCACCAAGCTGCTTGCCTATTGTCCTGTAGCCCATCCCAGCCTTATGCAGGTCTACAATTTTATCCCTGATGTCCTTACACAGCTCTCTGGTCTTGGGCATTGTGGAGATGCTGGAGTCTGATTGACTGAGTGTGTGGACAGGTGTCTTTTATACAGGTCACGAGTCCAAACAGGTGCAGTTAATACAGGTAATGAGTGGAGAACAGGAGGGCTTCTTAAAGAAGAACTAACATGTCTGTGAGAGCCAAAATTCTTACTGGTTGATAGATGATCAAATACTTATTTCATACAATAAAATGGAAATTAATTATTTAAAAATCATACATTGTATTTTT
>NW_023632986.1:0-1341 GCF_014905685.2 Nematolebias whitei | reverse complement strand
CATTTTGATGGGTCAAATATAAATGACGTCTCACGTTTGCATTTCCTTAAATTCAATGCACGTTTTATTCAGTCCAGAAAAATGAGGAATCCGTGTTAAATGATGAATATATCTGAGCATCTGTTCATCTACAGTGGGATACTCCTACTGTAAAGTCCCTTATCCACAGGGCCGGTTCTTGTTGGACCATGTTGTGTCTGGTTCTGGTGGGACCTCTTTTTTTCTGTCTCCACAGTGCCCATAGTTCCCGTATAGTGGGTGGATTGTTCACCTATACTGGGCGGATTATTAATATCAATGCACCTTACCAGCTGGTGGCGCTAGTGCTACATTAAGCTATTTTCTAAGCACTACTAACATGTATTAGAAGAAGAAGAGCCAGAAAACAACACACAACCAAAATGGATGACCTCCTTGATCTCTGCCCTCCACAAATGAATACGCCCCCTGACCAATCAGTGACCTACAATGTGCTGATGTCGCATCTAGACCCAACAAGAACCAGACCTGGGACCTCAGAGAAGTAGGTCCCAAAAATGGGGTGGGTTCTACCACTGAAGGCATTGTGGATAAACCACGCAATCGGCCTGAACTAGTTACATAGGAACCCCAAAATGCCCTGTGGATAAGGTCCAAAAAAGTTCAATCTGGTCCTGTCGACATTCAAAAAAAAACACGCATCCTGCCTCAGCAATGCCAAACCACCACCTTCCAACATCAGTAGAGAGGAGAGGGATGCACTCACCACTCTTCGTAAGGACAAAAACATCATCATTCTCCCAGCAGACAAAGGAAGGTGCACAGTGATTTTGAACCAGAAATACTATCATGAGAAAGTTATGACACTCCTTAGTGACTTAACCACTTATGAACCTCTATAAAGAGATACAGGAAGTGGTTATAAGAAGAAGTTAATAGATTGCCTTAAAAATTTGGAGCAGAACAAGGCTATTGACCGTATTCTGTATCACAGACTGTACCCAGGGGAGGCCACACCTAGTCTATATGGCTTACCTAAAATCCACAAACAAGGTGTACCTTTAAGACCTATTGTTAGCATGATTAACTCTGTCACTTACAATGTTTCCAAATATCTGGCGTCTGTACTCATCCCTTTAGTTGGCAGCTCAGAACACCACATACAGAACACCATGTACTTTGTGGATAAGGTGAGGGATGTCATCATGGAGACTGATGAAACAATGGTCTCTTTTGATGTCACATCACTCTTTACCTGCATACCTGTTGATGATGCAGTAGAGGTGGTCAGTTTAAGATTAAAATCAGACACCAGTCTGAGCAGCAGGACCATGCTTTCCACAGAACAACTGTGTCAACTCT
>NW_023632985.1:0-1341 GCF_014905685.2 Nematolebias whitei | reverse complement strand
AACACTAAATGTTTCATTTAAAGGAGGTAAAAACACTTATTAATAAACACTAAATGTTTCATTTAAAGAACGTAAAAACACTTATTAATAAACACTAAAAGTTTAATTTAAAGGAGGTAAAAACACTTACTAATAAACACTAAATGTTTCATTTAAAGGAGGTAAAAACACTAAGGCTTTTCTCAGGCAGACCTCAGACCCAGAACTCACTGGTAGGACTGTGTGTCCTTTGTGGTCCGGGGACTCCTCAGGATCCTCCATGTTGACTCCAAAGTTAAAAAGTTATAAACGCACGTCCAACGATCACACTCAGTTTTATTAAAACCAACCCACGGGTTCATGGGATATTTTACTAACAGACAGGTAAACACATCACTGCCCACCTTTCAGTGGCGAGTGATAAAAATAACTCTGGTGTTTGACCCCCGCCATCTTGTTTTCATGGCATCTAAGCTGTGACAACACATAACCACTTCCTGTCTTCTCCTGTAAACAGGAAGTGGACACATGACCGCCCGGAGCTGCGAGTCCTCACCTCAACGCCGAGCACCTGGGCGTACTCGATGTCCAGCTCGTGCAGCGTCTCGATGTGGTCTGACGTGAAGGCGATGGGGACCAGCAGGAGGTTCCTCTTCCCTCGCTCGCACAGACCTTTGATGACCTCGTCCGTCTGGGGGCCGAGCCACGGCATGGGCCCCACCTGGAAGGACCCAACACAGGACCCGAGTCAGACGCTGAAGTTCGGTTCAGACGAGCTTCTAAACGAACGGAGCGCTTTGTTTGAGCCGCGTCCCGTTTCCGTGCAGCTCTGCAGACAGAACCAAACATCGATCGCGTTCGACGGAGGGAAACTCGTTTCAATGATGCAGGCGCTCAGCTGCGCCCGGACCTCCGGTTCTCCTGAGCAGCCGCAGAGTCTGGTTAACGTGTGGCGCCATCTTGTGGACAGTAAGGACCCCAGCAGGTCCAGACGTGCAGCTACATGAAGACAAGATTCAAAGTTTTTGGACCATTTTTGATTTTACTTTCATGGTTCCCCTAAAACTGTTTAACCTGCTGTGTTTGGTGTCCCTTTGTTCAGGACAACACCCCCCCGTGTGTGAACGTCTCGTTATTTTCATTTCTGGCCCACTGTGTCAACACCGTCGACCTGAAACCACTAAAACATTCAGAGTAAAATATACGTTTCTTTCACTGTGACGGCCTCAAACACTCAATTAATTATTTTATAACTCCAAAAGTAACGATAAACTCAAAGTGTAAATAAAAACTCAAAATGTAAATAAAAACTCAAAGTGTAAATAAAAACTCAAAGTGTAAATAAAAACTCAAAGTGTAAAT
>NW_023632984.1:0-1341 GCF_014905685.2 Nematolebias whitei | reverse complement strand
AAAGAGTCCAGTGACTTAAACCATTCAGTTGAAGGTTTATTTGGAATAATTGAGAATAAATAATTTATTCTCGGCAGGACCATCATTTTTACTGAGGCAACCCTTTCCATAAGTGATATGGGCAGAGATTTCCATCTAGTAAGATCATCTTCAATGTTCTTTAAAATTGGGATATGATTCAATTTTATTAAGTCTTCCAATCTAGGAGAAATATTAATGCCCAAGTATGTAATGTTACCTGATTGTAGTCGTTCATTGAGAGAAGTATTAAACACGCAGTTTATTGGAAGAGCTGTAGATTTTGACCAATTTATAGAATAATCAGAAACTTTTGAGAACGAGTTTATTAATTCGATAACATTAGATATTGAGTTTTCTGTGTTCTGAAGAAAAAGAAAAACATCGTCAGCATAAAGACTAATTTTATGTTCTATATTTTTACACAGTATACCTTTAATATCAGCAGTTTGTCTTATTGCTGCTGCTAAAGGTTCAATAAAAATAGCAAATAGCGCTGGTGAAAGTGAACATCCCTGCCTGGTCCCCCTCTGTAAACAGAAGCTTGAAGATATTTGATTATTTGTCCTGACACATGCTCTTGGTGAGCTATATAATATTTTTAACCAATTAATGAAATGGTCCCCAAAACCAAATTTACCCAAGGTAGCAAATAAAAATTTCCAGTTTACCCTATCAAATGCTTTTTCTGCGTCCAAAGGCAAAATAGCTGTTTCAATATTTTTACTATATGAATACTCTATTAAATTATATAATCTGCGTGTGTTTGTGGTCGAGTGTCTTCCTTTTATGAATCCAGTTTGGTCAGGATGAATAATGAGAGGAATTATTTTCTCTAATCTTTTAGAGAGGACTTTACTAATTATTTTAACATCCACATTAATAAGAGAGATGGGGCGATAACTGGTAGGTAGTACTGGGTCTTTGCCTGGTTTTAATAGTAGACTAATGTTGGCTGAGTTCATATGTGTTGGAAACCTGCCATTTTCTTCTAACTCATGTAGCATTCTGTGAAATATTGGTTCCAGGATGTTCCAGAACTCTTTATAAAATTCTGCTGGATATCCATCTGGGCCTGGAGATTTCTTATTAGGCATGTTTTTAATGGCTTCACGGAGCTCATCTGATGTTAATGGTGAGTCTAGTTCTGATGATTGACTACTGTCTAGTTTTGGAAGTATTACTCTCTCCTACTCTCTCTTATTTGTGGCGTGTATAGAGTTTTATAGAAATCTCTAAAAACACTATTTACTTTTTTAAAAAAGTTAAATCTGGTCCTCTGGACATTAAAAAAAAAAAAAACAAAGCAAATCAACAAAAAAA
>NW_023632983.1:0-1341 GCF_014905685.2 Nematolebias whitei | reverse complement strand
CCTCTTACGTCACTAAAACCACACCCCTGTTGGTTCTTTCAACCAATCAGGACTTCCCAAATGGGACCGGAAACAGAACTCATTAAAAGTCTACACTTCCTAGTTCAAGTCAGTTCTACACTTGAACCGAAGTGCTGGGAGCACAGGAGAACAGAAGTTCCGAACAGCAGAACAAAAGTTCTGAAGTGCTGGAGTTAGTTGGGAGTTCTTCCGAGTCTAGTTGGGATTATGGAATCTTCCACATCTGAGTGGAACCTCTGATGGACTCACAGCTCATGTGAGTCCACCCGTGAGGTGAGCGTGTTGTTGAACGGAGTACCGTCACTACTTCGGACGATTCTCAGCCATCCTAAGGAGACGCTGAAAGGTAGCGTTGAAATGGAACTCCGTACCGGAGCGGACCAATCTTCTGCAAAGGTAACGAGTCTCTTCACTACCGAGTGCACCGAGGCTGAGCTGGGTTCGGATGGAGGGTGCCGTTCTTCGTCAACACATTTTCCCTCACACATCTTTTTCCTCTCCATTTAAACTCCTTCATTCCCCATCTTTAAAACTCTTCTATCTCACCAGTAAAAGATAAGCTAAGCCTGCAGACATTAACTTAAGACCTAAGGATCTGTCTGTTATTTTCAGTTGCAAGTGAGAAATCATGGCCGTATGATTTCTCATTGTAAAGCTCGTTAATTAAGCTGTGTTATTGCATTAAATCAGAATAATCAAGTGTACAAGTTTTGATGTTAAATTTTGATTCTGTTAATAAATGACCACATTCATTTTGATGGGTCAAAGAAAATTAACGTCTCCTGTCACTGATTAGACCATCTCCGACACAGTACTTCTAAGCACAAATCACTTAGTCCAGAAAAATGAAAGAATCCGTTTAAATTAAGTATAATATCATGTACTTGAACTAGTCCAGATATTATAAAATGTAAGAGAGCACCCCTGAGCTAAATCCATCTCTCGGCTCGCTCTCACTACAACATCTTATAACTAGTACGTTTTCTTTCACAAATTGTAATGGCAAACACATATCAGTATGTTAAAATATCATTTAAAAGTTTATACCACGTCTGTCTCAAATATTCCAAATCATTTAGCACACTAAATTAGGCTTTATTATGATGTCTATGTACTTCATATGTTGTAGTTAACGGTTAACTCGCTAAGCTACGTCTTTTCTTACCTTGATAGCTGTGGATATATTATTCATGGAAGAACTGTTATCCTTTCTCAAGTTTATTGGTTCAAGAATTCACCGCTGCGATTTCCTCCACATCAGCGAAAGAAAAGCCTGACATTTGCATAGACTCGTGAAAGCTGGAAGTAACCCAGCACCAT
>NW_023632982.1:0-1341 GCF_014905685.2 Nematolebias whitei | reverse complement strand
CTACAGCTTTCTGTTCTTTGATCAAATAGATTTTCTGAATCATTAAACTTCATTTCCTTCAAACTACTAATTGGTTTTGATTTGTTCAAAAACCCACATTTCTCTAAGTCAATTGATCAAAACGTGCACGTTATTAAAATGCAGTCAGTTCTCACACTCACTGTTAAAGTCTAATGGAAAATAAATCAGTCAAAGTTAATTTAAATGTTGCTCATTAATTGTTCTTTTAATTGTAATTAGAATATTTAGCTGATGTTCAAATCAGTTCCTACAACTTGTGTTTCTTGAACAATTAGTTTCAAATATTTACTGATTCTATTAAAAGCTGCAACAGAGTTGAGCTGAAATGAAGGAGAGCGCGTCAGAACTAGAAAGTTCCTGGAGAAACTTTGATGGGGACTGCCAAGCTGCTGAAAATTTTAAAATGTGATTTTAGTATATGTTTGGGATCATTGTCAGCTTCCACTATACCAAATTTCAGCTGAATAGCTCTAAAAATGGGAGAGTTATCATCTTTTTTCTTTTTTAGCTAAATCGGCCATCTTGCATTTTTGATTTGCATTAGGAATGTATAACATCACGCTCTCAGCTACAATCTTACTAAATTTCATTCCAATATATCAAAAAATAACTGATTTGTAGTCAATTATGTGTTTGCTGAGGCTGCTGTGGCAGCCATCTTGAACCAAATTGGCTCCATACGTTACTCAGTTTCTCAGAAGGGTTTTCTCCTATTCATTTCCTATGGGAAATTTGGCATCTTTGTTAGCAAAATATGTCGCCATGGTAACTGCGAACGCCAATAAAAGTACTTGCACACTTCCCAGCGCCGGGCGTCGTTTTGATAACTATTGTGGGGGTCCACGTTGCGTTTCGGGGAGCATTAAAGTTGAAAAAGATGCACTTTTCAGGTGTAGAATAATAAGTGGGCAGTCACCAACTACTTCCTGGAGTTGGTGAAATATTGCGTCTTCGTTCACAAATTACGTCACCATGGTAACTCGAAATGCCAATAAAAGTAATAGCACACATCACGGAGCCGAGCGTCGTTTTGATATAACTTGTGTTGGGGTAGACGCTGTGGTTCGGGCCGCATTAACAGAGATAGAAATGTAGACACTCTTCCGAGGTGTAGAATAATAGGTGCCGCATGAAAGTCCCCAAAAATGTGATTGTGTGATGTTAAATAGAACGGAGGCGTCGTGCTCCAGCCGCTCCAAAAGGATGGAAATATCTGCTGGGACATTGTTGTGATAGTTGTTAACTGGAAAGTTGATGAAACTTCATGTGTAGAGCTTTTGTTACTTGTTTATTGTTTGTACCTTTTCTTATGGTTTCTAT
>NW_023632981.1:0-1342 GCF_014905685.2 Nematolebias whitei | reverse complement strand
CTGGTTCTTCCCCCAACAGCTTACTCCAAAGTGGGACAAACCAGTTCTGCTTGTAATTAAATGGTCTCTTTGGTACACCACCTCCTCCATTGCCGGCCCTTTTCCTTTGTGACAGTCTTGTCAAACTGGTTAAAAACAACAAAGTCCATGCTGAATAATGCATGTATACAATCCAACATTTTTCAGTCAGGTCCTCTGGACAGTTTCTTTGTTGTTGTGCTGAAACGTTTCGCCTTCGATCTGGAAGGATTCATCAGTCAAGGATACAAACAACAAAACTGATTATACGCCCAACAGCTGACTCCAAAGTGGAACAAACCAGTTCTGCCCTGTGGTTAGATGGTCTCTTTGGTTTTCCCCTCCTCCTTTGCCTGCCCACTTCCTTGTTGACAGTCTTGTCAAAATGGTTGAAAACAATAAAATCCATGCTCAATAATCCATGTATAAAATCCAACATTTTTCAGTCAGGTCATCTGGACAGTTTCTTTTTTTTTTTGGTGCTGAAACTTTTTGCCTTTGATCTGGAAGGCTTGATCAGTCAAGGAAAAGCACAATAAAACTGATTCTTCCTCCAACAGTTTACTCCAAAGTGGAACAAACCAGTTCTGATTGTGATTAAATGGTCTCTTTGGTACGCCCCTCCTCCTTTGCCGGCCATTTTTCTTCTTGACAGTCTTCACAAACTGGTTGAAAAAAAAAAAACAAAGTCCATGCTCAATAATCCAGGTATAAAATCCAACATTTATCAGTCAGGTCATCTGGACAGTTTCATTTTTGTGCTGAAACGTTTTGCCTTAGATCAGGAAGGCTTCATCAGTCAAGGAAACGCACAACAAAACTAATTATTCCCCCAACAGCTTACTCCAAATTGGAACAATCCAGTTCTGCTTGTGATTAGATGTTCTATTTGGTACGCCCCTCCTCCATTGCCGGCCTTCTTCCTTGTTGACAGTCTTGTCAAACTGGTTGAAACCAACAAAGTCCATGATAAAAATACAGGTATAAAATCTAATGTTTTTCAGTCAGGTCCTCTGGACAGTTTCTTTGTTTGTGTGTGCTGAAACGTTTCGCCTTCTATCCGGAAGGCTTCATCAGTCAAGGAAATGCACAACAAATCTGGTTCTTCCCCCAACAGCTTACTCCAAAGTGGGACAAACCAGTTCTGCTTGTAATTAAATGGTCTCTTTGGTACACCACCTCCTCCATTGCCGGCCCTTTTCCTTTGTGACAGTCTTGTCAAACTGGTTAAAAACAACAAAGTCCATGCTGAATAATGCATGTATACAATCCAACATTTTTCAGTCAGGTCCTCTGGACAGTTTCTTTGTTGTTGTGCTGAAAC
>NW_023632980.1:218-1342 GCF_014905685.2 Nematolebias whitei | reverse complement strand
GTGACCCGCCCACTGAAGTCCGTGACCCGCCCACTGAAGTCCGTGACCCGCCCACTGGAGCTACCTACCTGCACACAGAGACTTGCCCTGAGTCATAATGCTATTGCTCATAAGATGTTCTTTGATTAAAAAAAAATAATCTCTGAAGACCTTAGGAAGGCCCAGAGGACTCCAGAACAAGATCACCTTGAGCAAACAAGAAGGGACTTGTACAGAAACGGGTCAGAACTGTCCAAACTCAGGAATCTGTTGTGAAGTTGACTTTAAAATATTGAACGGATTCATTTGATCCTAAATTGCTGACAGTACAAGAAGTTCAAACTTGGTACTATGTTTTGGTTTCAGAGATCTGGATCGGGTTCACACCACCTGATCCAAGTCTCAGAGTCCACAGAGTCTACTGAAACCATCACCATCTTGGATGAGTGACCCACCTTGTTCTGATTGGTGGGCTGAGCTTCCTTCATCATGTCTCTGTAGGAGAAAGATGACACAGAGGACGAGTCCCCAGTCTGCTGAGTCCGGCTGGGACTGCTGATCTCTGACAGAACCAGCTCCTCCAGACCTGAAGGACAGAGACCAACAACAACGTCCATGTCAAACATCAAACCTTCTCAATTTGAGCAAGTCCTGCAGAATGAAAACTGGACCAGTCCACAGATGGAACCGGGTCAGAAGTCCTGTCCCTGGTGACTAGTTAAGACCGGTCAAATGGACTTTAACTCCAAGTCAACGATTCATTGGGGTTGGTTCACTTGTTGTCAGAGGTTATGGATGTTTTTATTATTATGGCTCAGAACGTTCTTCCTCTCTGCCCTGAGGACAAGACGCCCAAAACAGCCAAACCGTCTCCCAGAACACCGTCTTATCACTGCCCATGAACCATATGTTTGAGACCACAGCTGGATTCAAAGACACACCCTGAAGTCTTAAATTATTATTTTTACATATGAATGTTTCTGTTCAGTGCCCTGAGATGACTTCTGTTGTGACTTGGTGCTTTATAAATAAACTGAATTGAACTCTGAGCTGAGAGGGATATAAGATGAACTTCCACCTTACTTCTTAAGGCTGGCTGCTCATATCATCACAGTCTCTGTGACCCACATCTTCAATCTCTCCAT
>NW_023632980.1:0-118 GCF_014905685.2 Nematolebias whitei | reverse complement strand
AAAAAAATCTGCAGGTCCAGATGAACTTCCACCTTATTTCTTAAGGCTGGCTGCTCATATCATCACAGTCTCTGTGACCCACATCTTCAATCTCTCCATGAGACAAAACTCCATCCAG
>NW_023632979.1:0-1342 GCF_014905685.2 Nematolebias whitei | reverse complement strand
GATGTCATATTTGCTGCCAAACTACAACATAATTTTTTTATGTCCGCGTGTGAATATGGATCCATAATATTTTTGCTTTTGTCACAGTTTTGTGTGGTCATTTGTTTGTTCAAGGGCAGGGAGATATGGACCAAAACATTTTCTTAAAATAATCTCGATATTTTAAGATAAATGGTGATATACGAGGAGGGAAATGTGTCAGGAGACAGAGGGAGAAGAGGAAAGTGAAGAATATAGGACTGAGAGTTGCAACTCTAAATGTGGGGACAATGACAGGCAAAGGTAGAGAGCTGGCTGACATGATGCAGAGAAGGAAGGTAGATGTTTTATGTGTCCAAGAGACCAAGTGGAAGGGCAGCAAGGCTCGCAGCATTGGAGCAGGGTTCAAACTGTTTTACCATGGCGTGGATAGAAAGAGAAATGGGGTAGGGGTGGTCCTAAAGGAAGAGTTGGCAAATAATGTAGTAGAGGTGAAGAGAGTGTCAGATAGGGTGATGTGCCTGAAGGTAGAAGTAGAAGGTCTGATGCTAAACATCGTTAGTGGTTATGCTCCACAGGTTGGATGTGATGAGGAGGAGAAAGATACATTTGGAAAGATCTGGATGAAGTGATAAGAGTATTCCCAGGAAGGAGAGGGTAGTGATCAGAGCAGACCTGAATGGACATGTTGGTTGAAGGAAACAGAGGGGATAAGGAAGTGATGGGTAGGTTAAGTGTCAAGGAAAGAAACCAGGAAGGAAAGATTGTGGTGGATTTTGCCAAGAGAATAGAAATGGCTATAGTCAATACCTATTTCCAAAAGAGGGAGGAACATAAAGTGACCTATGAGTGGAGGAAGGAGTAAGAGTACGCAGGTTGACTACATTCTGTGTAAAAAAGAAAACCTGAGGGAGATTGGAGACTGTAAGGTTGTGGCAGGGGAGAGCGTGGCCATACAGCATCGGATAGTTGTATGTAGAATGACTGTTGTTGTGAAGAAGAAAAAAAGAGTAAAATCAGAGAAGAAGACCAAATGGTGGACGATGAAGAAGGAAGGATGTTGTGAGAAATTCAGAGAGGAGCTGTTAAAGGCTCTGGGTAGTAAGAAAAAGCATCCGAATGACTGGGCTACTACAGCAACAGTAATTAGAGAGACAGGTAGGGAAGTACTTGGTGTGTCATCTGGACACAGAATGAACGATAAAGAAACCTGGTGGTGGAATAGTGAAGTGCAGGATGCCGTTCAAAGAAAGAGATTAGCCAAGAAGAAATATGACATTGAGAGGACTGAAGAGAGGAGACAGGAATATAAGGAGATGGGACGTAGAACAAAGAGGGAAGTAGCTAAAGCAAAGCAGAGGGC
>NW_023632978.1:407-1342 GCF_014905685.2 Nematolebias whitei | reverse complement strand
GTGTGTGTGTGTGTGTGTGTGCGTGTGTGTGTTTGTGTGTGTGTTTTTGTGTTTGTGTGTTTGTGTGTTTTTGTTGTGTGTGTGTGTGTGTGTGTGTGTGTGTGTGTGTGCGTGCGTGCGTGCGTGCGTGCGTGTGTGTGTGTGTGCTGTAGTTTAGTGAACATGTGTTCTAGTGTGCTTGTAAATCTGATGAAACGTGCACATGCTGCTACTGATATATGTCAAATGTAGATTGTAGAAAAAATGATATTTGCTGTATTCATTGTTTGAAATATATTTACAGTTGAATAAAAACACAAGTGGTTGTTATTTCTCATTTAATAAAAATTAATGTGGTAAACATGAAACATGTGATTCATCACTTCATGGAACATGTAAACATGATGAAATTGATCACATTTGTAGTAAATATTTGATGTTTTAACATATTTCAGGTAAGAAATAAACATGTAGTGAAACAGATTCTATTTTGAAGTAAACATTTTATGTAATTAAACATTTCTAGTAACAAACGTTATGAACATTGTGTGAGGTAAAACATTTCATAGAAAAATGTTCAAACATAAGTTAACAGCATGATTTACATATTCATGTCTCCTTGAAGCTGCAGCACAAACGTGCTCTGAGAAATATG
Organism: Nematolebias whitei; assembly: GCF_014905685.2. NCBI lineage: Eukaryota > Metazoa > Chordata > Actinopteri > Cyprinodontiformes > Rivulidae > Nematolebias > Nematolebias whitei. The sequence continues at coordinate 708 of NW_023632978.1, read as the reverse complement.
TTTAAGAAGCTTCGTGCTTTCTGGAGACGTGTTCCTGTTCTGGAGACACACGGACCACAGCCATGTCTTTCTGGGTCCACACAAGCTCTCAGTGGTTTGATGATGGACCTGTGCAGAGTATGGATGATGTGTCTTCAGGTGAACTTCACTGCCTGCCTCCACGGCCTGCTGGATGCTGCATGTCCTAGATTTGATGCTGCAAGTTCAGGGAAGTTGATGTTTATGATGAAATCATATTTAACTTTTAGATTTTCTACTGCTAGCTGTAATTTTAATGTTTGCCTTTTGAGCATCATCCTCA
>NW_023632978.1:0-307 GCF_014905685.2 Nematolebias whitei | reverse complement strand
TATATATATATATATATATATATAGACACAGTGTTGCTCAGCATGAGTGTTCTGGTGGTCAGAGTCTGAGAGAGCAGAACCTGTGAACACAATTAAAATGATGAATGAAAACACAGAAACATCAATTATATATATATTTTAATACATATACATATATATATACATATACATATATATATATATATATATATATATATATATATATGTAAGGATGTTAGTTTTCTGTGGCCCGTTGTGTCTGTTTCCCTCGTGCTCCTCATTAGTTCCATTGTTGCCACCTGTGTCTCGTCCCAGCTGTTTGTCATCA
>NW_023632977.1:0-1342 GCF_014905685.2 Nematolebias whitei | reverse complement strand
TTTTTTTAGAAAGGATCTGTATTACAATTTTTTTTAGACTACTGTAATGCACTTTGTCAGTCTGAGCCAGTCTTACTGACTTGACTTCAGCTGGTTCAGAATGCTGCTGCGAGATGAAAGCACGTCACCCCTGTTTTAGAATCATTATAATCATGGGCAAGACAGTGAACCCCTCATTGCCTCTGATGTGTGTCCCATCGGTGTTTGAATGTCATCTAAAGCTCTGATTAGTCTTTAGAATTCACTTAGCTATGTAGAGATCTATTAGTGCTGTATGAATGGGTAAATGAGGGCACAGATTGTAGTGTAAAGTGCTTTGAGTATCTCGATAAGATAGAAAGGCGCTATACAAGTACAGTCCATTTACCATTAACCATTTACCCACCCCGAGCCAAAGTACTGTGCTGGATGGGCGGGCTGGGTTGCTGTTGGGCTTTTGATTGAGTCAGCGAACACGTGTGGCTGACGATCCAATTTGAATCATCACCAGCTACACTGACCAGCCAGTTAAAATATGTACAAAAAAGTGCAGATGGATGACTGCCAGTGACCCACCTGAAGCTTAAGTCTCCCACAGACTCGGGCATTCTGTGAGCTGCACAGACACTGCGTGCACTGTCCGCACTGTATGCAGACAGTTGAGACTTCATACTAGAGTGTACACCATGATGGGCTGCAGCCCAGCTCTGCAGGCAAGGGGCATTTGCCTTCAGGACAAATTGAGGTCGCCAAATGGTCATTTGCTGACATGCCTACTGTATTGATTGACAGGTCGCAAAAAACCCAGAGAGCTTGTAGCAAGCAGCAGTGGTGTTCTGTGTTTACATGTTAATAAAAAGTAATTTTTAAAAATCAAGGAGCGCTGGCCCTGCAGTCCACACATCAGACCGGCCCACTGGGAAATCTCCAGACCCTCCCGCAGCCAAGCCAGGCCTGGTTTTCATTCTCTTGTGACTAATTATTTAATTTCTCACAATTTCAATCATGGTGTCAATGGACAAGGAGGAAGAGATTGCTTGCCTTTTGGCAAAAAAATAAAATAAAAGGTCATTAAACCAGATCAGGGATGAAGAAGGGGAATTTTAATACGTTGGTGTTGCATAAGAAACAGTCAGTTGCCGGGCAGTTTATTGTATTTTTTATTAACATTTTAGTTAACCAGGCAAGTCCCACTGAGATCACAGATCTATTTTGCAAGGGAGTCCTGGGCCTGAAGGCAGTCCATTGTGCATGTTATTGGTCAGTGCCTGACGTGACAAAGCAGACTGATGATATCAATGAGCATATTCAGGTAGATGCAATGAATTCATAATGTTCTTTATCTCATAGGTTTGGGTTGTAG
>NW_023632976.1:0-1342 GCF_014905685.2 Nematolebias whitei | reverse complement strand
AACAGTGTGCAGGGAAAAAAGGAGGGGGTGAGGGGCGATGAGGAGTATTTAGTGTGTGAAGGTCAAGGTGAGAAAGAAGAGGTGCAGGCAGATGGAAACAATGAAGGACAGAACAGTGCAGAGTCACTTCATATTGAAGTTGAGAGACAGACAGGTGAAACAGAGGAGGCGATGGAGTTGGAGGTTCCGACCCCGTCCCAAAGGTGTAGCAAAAGGAAGAATGTGGTGGCTGCTGTGCATGCCAGCAAGCAGGCCAGTAAGTTGGCTGCAGAAAAAAAGGGTTTGTCAGACAGCAGCGACGCTGAGAGCTATTTCTCTGACAGCAGTGAAATCGCTGTGTCACAAATGAAATGTAAAGAGCCTAGATACCCTGTAGAGTCTTTTAGGAATTTTCTGAAAGACACTAAAGGATTCAGAGGGTTAAAGATTGACAGTTTTTTTCTTGATTTAAAATTGTTTTATTTCTCAGCGAGGTATCACATCAGAAACAAAGAGGTATCAGGTTTTACGGACACAGAAGTTTTTAGACTGAAGAAAATAATGACCAAAGTGAGAAAACAACTTTGAACTACACGATGCACAGAAGTATTTTATTCTCTTTTATAGTCTTTTGGTTTTCTGTTTTTAGCTTCTTACCCAATATGGATTCTTTTAAAATAGCTTCTTTGAATCTTAACGGGGCGAGGGAGGCTGAAAAACGGGCTTTAATTTACCAAACTTTAAACCAAAAGAAAATAGATGTTGTTTACCTGCAAGAAACTCACAGCGATCATTTAATGCAAACAGACTGGGCTAGAGAGTGGAGGGGGGAGGTCATTTTAAGTCACGGCACCTCCCAGAGTGCAGGGGTGGGCTTCCTCTTTTCTAGAGCTTTCACCCCAAACTCTACAGAAATTGAACACGTCATTCAGGGGAGATGTCTTTTAGTCAGGACACAGTTTGATCATTTTAGTATAGTTTTTATTAATATCTACGCTCCCATCACCAATGCAGAGAAAAAGCGTTTTTTTGAAAAAATTGGGGAAAGGTTGGGTGATTGTGGGCCTGAAGATTATGTTTTTATAGGAGGGGATTTTAATTGTACAGAAGACGAGTTTTTAGACCGTAATCATGCAGAGCCGCATCCAGCGGCCCAACACGCTCTGCAGCGGCTGGTCTCGTCTCATGGCCTGGTGGATGTATGGAGGAGGATGCACGCAGGCTCCAGGCAGTACACGTGGTCCCACATTAAGGAAAACCGAGTCTCTTTGGCTCGACTTGATCGTTTTTACTGTTTTAAACATAATTTTAATGTGTTTAAAACATGCCAGATTTTACCAGTAGCTTTTACAGATCACTCGTT
>NW_023632975.1:0-1342 GCF_014905685.2 Nematolebias whitei | reverse complement strand
AAGGAACCAGCTTCATCTGGAGCAATACTGGTAAAACATTTAGATTTTAGAGCGAACCAAAACAGACTGCTTTTATTTTTTGGGTTAAAAACAGAGGAAATAGAGATTTTACTAATAATATTCTGGGTGACTCCCTTTATATAAATTTAAAAAAAAAATTAGTTTTACTTCTTCAAAGTTTGTTTATCGTTCTCAAATATCAAAATAGTGTCATAATGATGTGTATTTAGTCTATGGCGGAAAGATTTCTGACAAAACAAAAACACACACGAGCTCTTTAAAAACACCACCTGACCCACTAAGGTTTGACGAACAACTAAAAATAAGTTCAAACTACATCCGAACGTTACTAAACTGCTTTCACCAAGACAAACATCCTCCAGTTGTGCAAGTTTCAAACTCATTGAACAGCACATCTCATGGCTGAAACTGAAATAAAATAAAAAACTATCAGTCCGCATCTCTTGAAAAGAAGTCCGGCTCACACGGTGGAGAATAAAACTGTGGAAAACATGCTTTTTATTTTAAATCAAGTGTTTGTCTTTACACACGGGAAAAGACAACAGTGAGAATATAGACATTCAACGATTATTACGGGAGACAAAGAAGACGTCTGAATGTAGATCAGAACTATTTTCAGCTCTGTGACCAGAAGTGTACTTTCTTTTTCCATCATTAAGCGGCATCAACCCACTCGTCATTCTAAATACGATGGGCTGCTCAGGCCGGGGCTGACAGGAGGAGGATTGTTTTCCTCTGAATCCGATGAGCATCTTCAAGCCCATTAATAACAGAGCATTTGGTGATGCAGATAAGCCCAGTGGGATGATGGCGTCTCTTAAGAGCCCATTAGCAAAACATAAAAACAAAGAGCTTCAGGCTGTTTGAAAAGTGCGACTTCAGAGCATGGGGGTACTGTTTGAGGGCAGTAGCTGGTTAAAGATAAAACACGTACAGTAAATACGTATAGATGTAAAGTATAAAAAGATCTGAGCATCAGAAAATCTGCCTGATAGTACAATAGTCCCTCGTTTATCACAGGGGATCCGTACCCTGCAGCCCCGCGATATGTGAAAAAACACAAAGTAGGAATAGTAGTACAAGTACAAGTAGTAAGTGGTAGTTTATTTTAGTGTAATATATACAGTGCCTTGTGAAAGTATTCGGCCCCCTTGAACTTTTCAAACTTTTGCCACATTTCAGGCTTCAAAACGTAAAGATATAACATTTAAATTTTTTGTGAAGAATCAACAACAAGTGGGACACAATCGTGAAGTGGAATGAAATTTATTGGATGTGTCAAACTTTTTTAACAAATAAAAAACTGAAAAGTGGGGCGTGC
>NW_023632974.1:676-1342 GCF_014905685.2 Nematolebias whitei | reverse complement strand
TATATATATATATATATATATATATACACACATACACACATACCCACATACATATATATTCATGCATACATATATACTAATACATAAGCATACATACATACATATATACACATACATATACATACATACATACATACGTATACATACATACATACATATATACATATTTACATATATATACATATATACATATATACACATACACATACATACATACATATATACACATACATACATATATATAAACCAATACATACATATATATACACATACACACACACAAACTTATATATATATATATATACAAACATACTTACATATATAAATACCTAAATACAAATATATATATATATATATATATATACATGTATGTGTGTGTATACATGTATGTATGTATGTATATATGTATGTATATATATGTATCTGTATGAATACATATATACAATCCTAAATTTGTATATATATATTCATACAGATACATATATATACATACATATATACATACATACATACATGTATACACACACATACATGTATAAACATACATAAATACATACACACATACATACACACATACATACGTACATACACACAAACATATGTACATACATACATACATACACATACACACATAAACATATATATATATATATATATATATATATA
>NW_023632974.1:0-666 GCF_014905685.2 Nematolebias whitei | reverse complement strand
TATATATATATATATATATATATATACACACATACACACATACCCACATACATATATATTCATGCATACATATATACTAATACATAAGCATACATACATACATATATACACATACATATACATACATACATACATACGTATACATACATACATACATATATACATATTTACATATATATACATATATACATATATACACATACACATACATACATACATATATACACATACATACATATATATAAACCAATACATACATATATATACACATACACACACACAAACTTATATATATATATATATACAAACATACTTACATATATAAATACCTAAATACAAATATATATATATATATATATATATACATGTATGTGTGTGTATACATGTATGTATGTATGTATATATGTATGTATATATATGTATCTGTATGAATACATATATACAATCCTAAATTTGTATATATATATTCATACAGATACATATATATACATACATATATACATACATACATACATGTATACACACACATACATGTATAAACATACATAAATACATACACACATACATACACACATACATACGTACATACACACAAACATATGTACATACATACATACATACACATACACACATAAACATATATATATATATATATATATATATATA
>NW_023632973.1:0-1342 GCF_014905685.2 Nematolebias whitei | reverse complement strand
GCGAATGTTCTGGGTCGACAGCCAGACTCTCTGTCCGACCTCATAAGCTGGGGCTGCAGATCGATGACGATCTGCAATCTCCTTGTTCTTGGCAGCTGTACGCAGTAGGGCGAGCTTAGCTTGGCGCCAGACCCGACGACATCTCCTGAAATGATGTTGCACCGAAGGAACTGCTACATCACCCTCTTGACTGGGAAACAATGGTGGAGCGTAGCCAAGGGAGGCTTCAAATTGAGACAAACCAGTAGCAGATGATGTGTGGGTGTTGTGGGCATACTCCACCCACACCAGATGTTGACTCCATGTGGAGGGGTTGTCCTCCACCACACACCTGAGGGCAGCCTCCAATTCCTGATTGGCCCTCTCGGCCTGACCATTGGACTGTGGGTGGTAACCCAATGTTAGGCTGACAGAGGCCCCTAAGGAAGTACAAAAGTTCTTCCATACCTGAGATATGAACTGGGGCCCTCTGTCAGAAACGATGTCCGATGGGATGCCGTGAACTCGAAACACATGTTGGACTAACAGCTGAGCTGTCTCCAAGGCCGAAGGAAGCTGGGGTAAAGGAACAAAATGAGCCGCTTTAGAAAATCTGTCAATAACAGTGAGAATAGCATTGTTACCATCAGAGGGAGGCAGCCCAGTAACAAAGTCTAATGATATATGGGACCATGGGCGACTAGGCGTGGGGAGTGGCTGTAGTTTTCCAGCAGGAGGCTGGTTGCCAGTCTTACTTCTGGCACACGTGGGGCAAGCGGCTACGTAATCTTTTACATCCTCGTTCATGGAGGGCCACCAGAAGTGTCTTAGTCAGGGCTAACATGCGAGCAACACCTGGGTGACAAGAGATCTTATGAGTGTGGAGCCAGTTGAGTACCTTAGCCTTGATACAGGTGGGTACAAACATAGTGCCGGCAGGGCCTGTCCCAGGGTCAGGTTCGGATTTCTGGGCCTCCAAGATGTCTTTTTCGATGGACCAGGTCAACGAGCCGACCACACAGGATGAGGGAAGAATGTTTGGCTCCTGTTCGGTGTCCTCTGGTGGTGAGAACTGACGGGAGAGGGCGTCAGGCTTCACATTTTTTGAGCCGGGTCTGAAAGTCAACACAAAGTTAAATCTTGTAAAAAATAACGACCATCTAGCTTGTCTAGGGTTTAATCTCCTAGCCTCGCGGAGATAGGTGAGGTTCTTATGATCAGTCCAAATGAGGAATGGTGTGTCTGTGCCCTCGAGCCAGTGTCGCCACTCCTCCAAGGCCAGCTTGACAGCAAGAAGCTCACGGTTGCCTACGTCGTAATTTTGTTCAGCAGAGGAAAGGCGTCGAGAGAAAAACGCACAGGG
>NW_023632972.1:0-1342 GCF_014905685.2 Nematolebias whitei | reverse complement strand
AGGCAAATCCCATTGAGATCACAGATTTATTTTACAAGGGAGGCCTGGAATCTGAAGGCAGACTGTAGTGAACCAGATGACCTCAAATCTACCAGATGGACAGAGACTGTTATGTTCATTGATCTGAATAAGTCTGGGCCATCTGATGACTTTCTTTCTTGAATTAATCAAGCAGAAAAGACAATTCTTTATAATCATTACTGTTTTACAAATGTTTTAATAATCAATTGTGGTAGTTTCACTCAATGCTTATAGGTTGAAAAGAACTACTCATCTTTATTTTACATAAACAGTAAGTAATGATTTTTATTCCTCATTCCAAGAAGAAATCACCTGAATAAGCATTCCTTGATTTTCTGTCTGAAATGAGTCAAGTCGTAAGTATGTGAAAGGTTGGTTTTCGGTCAACTAAAATGTTTACCGAGAAAAATGTCATGTTTAAACTTTTTCAGAAGATTACCAAGAGTTGACTCCACGAAGTCTGCTGTTGCTGCAATAATCTTTTCTGTATGTGAAAACAAATTTCATTCTCTGACCTCGACCGTTGATAAACACCTTACGTCAAAACCACTCCTCTTTCTGGTCCTTCCACGAATCAGAAAGCTCTAAATTGAACAGGAAGTCGACCCAAATAAAATGTGGCAACTTCCCAGTTCATGTTAGATTGAGAGTGCAGCCGGTTCTGAAAGTTTCAGAGCAATGAAGAGTCCAAGAGAGCAATGAAGAATCCAGAGGTTTTTGGGATTATAATTCTGTTTTGAGCTAACTACGCACGACTCTCTGAAGGTTTGGTAGTTCTCGACGGAGACGCTGAAACGAGTCAGAAAGGAACTACTCCGACGCTGATTCATCATCAACAGGTAGATGGTTCTATTTTGACCAAGTGTACCGTGAGAAGCTGAGATCGGACGGAGCGTGCAATTTCTGGTTAAACAGATTAAATTTCCCTCACATATTTCCTCTGTAAGATAAATCTCAATTTACTCTTAAACTCACCTCTCTCTCATAAATCAGTGCAGATATTTTTAGAAATATCTGAAGCAAAGTCCTCAAATCACCGCCGAGTGATTTGAAGTTCATTATTTGTGAAACTGTCTGTTATTATTTTCATATTTTGCCAAATTAATGTAAATGTTTGATGTTAAACTTTGATTCTGAAAATAAATGATTCCATTCATTTGATGGGTCAAAGATAATAACGTCTCTCGTTCGCATTCCTTTAAATTCAATGCACGGCATTACACAGTCAGAAAAATGAAGAACTCGTGAAAAGTATGCATAAATATATATCCATATATTTGTCATACAACAAGTGACACGTACCTCACGTGACTCACTACAA
>NW_023632971.1:838-1343 GCF_014905685.2 Nematolebias whitei | reverse complement strand
TTGAGCTCCTTTCAACATGTTTTTATTTGTGTGGCTCAAACAATTGACGCTTCTCTATTTAAGAACTCATTTGATGAATGGACTTGTTGAAACGTGGATTATTGCATCATGTCCATTTTCTTCTGACTTCTTGAAATGTGTCGGTGTAAAAAGTTTGGATCAGATCTTCTGAGTTCAGCCTCCATGACTCTCAGCTACTACCACCTCAGATTTAGACTCAACATCTGGAACACTGACTGAGTTAGAGACATTTTTGTGTCGTCTCTTGTTATTTAACTGTGGCGGCCATCTTGAATTGGATTGACTCCAAAGTCAAATCAGTTCTAAATGTACCCACAATGATTACTTTCTGGAAGTTTCCTTGAACTACGTCCAGTGGTTTTTGAGATATTTTGCTAACAGACAAACAAGATTGACTGCAACAATTATTACTAAGATTTTAAGCAAATATTTTGTGCATTGAGTGGCACTTGGAGTATGTTTTATGAAAGAGTCTTGGCTCTAT
>NW_023632971.1:0-738 GCF_014905685.2 Nematolebias whitei | reverse complement strand
TGGAGCTCTAGTGGAGGCGGTTCTTGTTGGACCTGAAGACAGGTGGGGCAGGGATATAGAGACTGTTAGGAACAGGCCACACTCTCATTCTTCACTGAGTCCCTCCCACCTGAAGAATGAGGCTCTGCAACTTTGTTGGAACACCTGAGCTGCAGGTAAACATCTGGACTGATGTGTCAGAAGTCACATGACGGAGGAGAAAAACTGAGTTAGACTCAACATCTGTAACACTGACTGAGTTAGACTCAACATCTGGAACACTGACTGAGTTAGAGACATTTATGTGTCGTCTCTTCTTATTTAACTGTGGCGGCCATCTTGAATTGGATTGACTCCAAAGTCAAACCAGTTCTAAATGTACCCACAATGATTACTTTCTGGAAGTTTCCTTGAACTCTGTCCAGTGGTTTTTGAGATATTTTGCTAACAGACAAACAAGATTGACTGCAACAATTATTGCTAATGTTTTAAGCAAATATTTTGTGCATTGAGTGGCACTTGGAGTATGTTTTATGAAAGAGTCTTGGCTCTATCTCTGTCAAATGTTAGCAAGATATCTGTGAAACTGACTGAATTATAGACATTTCTGTGTTTTCTAACATGAGTTTTCTGTGTCAACCATCAAGAACTGGGTCGGCTCCAAAACTTAAATCATTGTAGACGTACATCCACTGATTATCTCTGGAAAGTTTTATTAAAATATCTTCACTGGTTCATGAGATATTTTGCTAACAGACA
>NW_023632970.1:0-1343 GCF_014905685.2 Nematolebias whitei | reverse complement strand
AAAATGTTTGAACTAAAACACTTTGATTATCAAACATTTGTAAAACATGTAATGATAATAGAAAAGAGAGTGTTCTTTCACTTGAATTTTCAAGAAAGAAAGTCTCAGGATGGGTGAACCTGTATTTCTGGATTCAAATCAATGAAATGACAGTGTCTGTCCCACAAGGTTCATAAGGTCAAGGGTTTTGACCTTAGGCTTAGTTTTGACATCAGGTCAAGTTCACTACAGGCGTGATGAGAGTCCTAATTTCTATTAATAAGCAGTTGTACTCTGGGATCAGAAGGAGGCCTGGCCGTAAAACTAAAAATTCCTCCATCAGGGAAAACAAAACATCTGAGCAGTCCGGGTTATTTTTAGCAGAAGTGAATAAATCTAATAAAGTCTGGTTTATGTATGCAAAATCATGGGGTGAATATGTGACTGACGGGCAAGTGTCACTATGTGAGGATGTGGTGTCAGGTGTCGCCCCCACCGGAAACTTGGGAGGTGGGTCGGCAGAACACGCCCCCACAGAGTCACTGGGAGAATGCCCAGGAGGCACGGTCTGACTGGGTTGGACAGCCGCGGCAAAGTGTGACGGTGGGAGGCCGGATTCCGCCCCCACCAGGAACCTGGAAGGTGAGGCGACGGAACCCGCCCCCGTAACATCACGTGGACCGGACTCGCCGAACCGAACAGGAGTGGACCGGAGCTCCCGCGGGACGCTGGACCTCGCCCCCACCGAAAACCTGTGAGGTGAGGCGGCGGGACCAGCTCCCACAAAAACACCGGAACCAACTCTATTATTCTGCCCGGCCGACGAAACCGGCCCGGTCGCCGCGGGCTGCCCTCGGGACCGCTTCCTACCTCCCCGGTGACGGCGGGATAGTCGGGGGACAGGAGCAAAACAGAACTCATCCTCGATTTCTTCGTCCTCCCCCGAAGTCCATCCCGAGTATCCGGGCGAGGCGGACTCAAAAGCAGGAGCCTGGTGGGTTCCCCGGTGCCGAGCCCTGTTTTCTTCGAGGACCAGGAGTGGTGAAGACAGGACTTCCACCTCCTAGTCAAAACGTCCTTGTGGGCGGACGGGTCTGGTCCAGAACCCGCCGCACCGGATTGTACGCTCGCTCATAACGGGGAAGCTCGGAGGAGAAAAAGAAAAAAGGTGAGTTGCCGAGAGAGCCCTGCCCGCTGGGTTCTGATATGTGGTCAGGTCGTAATGTCAGGATTTGTTAGACAGGAACGAACCCAGTAGTGCAGACAGGACTCAACTCGGCAGATTACAAAAATAAGTATTTAATGGAGGAGTGTATGTACAAAATAACACGCTGACGAGGCAGCAAAACTTACGTGGTGACAGA
>NW_023632969.1:0-1343 GCF_014905685.2 Nematolebias whitei | reverse complement strand
GTGTGCGTGTGTGTGTGTGTGTGTGTGTGTGTGTGTGTGTGTGTGTGTGTGTGTGTGTGTGTGTGTGTGTAAAACTTTGGAGATATACAAGGATTTCTAAGCAAGGTGGGGCTTCAATGTTGTTTCAAAATTTTCACAGTGGATTTTGAAATTTGGACCATCAAAGTATTACCCCCCAAAAAACTTTTTGGACCAACATATTTGTCTCATCACAAAAAAGTCAATATTTGATTTGCAAAATATTACATATTTCAGTGTAAATTGATTTGAAATTATATTAAATGTTCTGTTGAGATTACAATAACTGGTTTATTTGAAATGCCCCTGTCCCAACATGGGTGGGGCCATCAGCTTTAACCACAAGAAACAAACATCCATCCATTATCTTTTACCCACTTCTTCCATTTTGGGTCAAGGGGGTCGCCGGTGCCCATGTCCAGCAGTCACTGTGCGAGGTACACCCTGGACAGTTCACAAGTCCACCACAGGGACACATAGAGACGAGTTACCAATCAGCCTAACTTGTTTTTGGTCTGAGGGAGGAAACTGTAGTACCCAGTGAAAACCCACGCATGCACTGAGAAAAAATGCAAACTCTATCCAGAAAGGCCCTAGGACCGGGATTTGAACCGGGGACCTGCTCGCTTAGAAGCAGCAGCTCTCAGTTGTGCCATTGTGCTGCCCACACAAACAAATAAAACAAAAAAAAATAATAAAACTCCCTTCAACTTCTTTATAAGCATTACAAAAAAAGCCAGAATAGAAGACATACAGGTGCTGGTCATAAAATTAGAATATCATGAAAAAGTTGATTTATTTCAGTAATTCCATTCAAAAACTGAAACTTGTATATTATATTCATTCATTACACACAGCCTGATATATTTCAACTGTTTATTTCTTTAAATGTTGATGATTATAATTTACAACTAATGAAACCCCCAAATTCAGTGTCTCAGAAAACTAGAACATTATTTAAGACCCAAAAAAGTTCAATCTGGTCCTCTGGACATTCAAAAAAACAAAAAAACAGTCAACCTACTTCACATATGGGGAGCAATATTATAGGCAGAAACATTGGTGTGCTATGGGGTCGCCAGTTTCTCCTATTGTTGCCAACCTGTACATGGAGGAGGTAGAAAAGAGAGCCTTGACGTCCTTTTCAGGGACACCACCAAGTCATTGGTTCAGGTATGTTTACGACACCTGGGTTAAAATTAAATCTCAGGAAGTCCAACATTTTACTGACCACATCAACTCTGTGGATGAATACATCAAGTTCACACGAGAAGATGTAAAAAATGGCAAGTTGGCTTTCTTGGACTGTGAGGTCTCAGTCTCTG
>NW_023632968.1:0-1343 GCF_014905685.2 Nematolebias whitei | reverse complement strand
TTTTTCTTTTTTGCTTTGTCGGCCATCTTGGATTTTTTATATTCAAAAGCTACTTCACCTAACTTGCATGTTAAATCAAAATGGCTGCTTCACCTAACTTGCATGTTGCTTCAAAATGTCCGCTTTACATAACTTGCATGTTGAATCAAAATGGCCACTATGCCTAACTTGCATGTTGAATCAAAATGGCCGCTTCACCTAACTTGCATGTTGAATCAAAATGGCCGCTACACCTAACTTGCATGTTGAATCAAAATGGCCATTTCACCTAACTTGCATGTTGAATCAAAATGGCCGCATCATCTAACTTGCATGTTGAATCAAAATGACCACTTCACCTAACTTGTATGTTGAATCAAAATGGCTGCTTCACCTATCTTGCATGTTGAATCAAAATGGCCGCTTCATCTAACTTGCATGTTGAATCAAAATGGCCACTTCACCTAACTTGCATGTTGAATCAAAATGGCCACTTCATCTAACTTGCATGTTGAATCAAAATGACCACTTCACCTAACTTTGCATGTTGAATCAAAATGGCTGCTTCACCTAACTTGCATGTTGAATCAAAATGGCCACTTTACAAAACTTGCATGTTGAATCAAAATGGCCGCTACGCCTAACTTGCATGTTGAATCAAAATGGCCGCTACACCTAACTTACATGTTGAATCAAAATGGCCGCTTCAAAATGGCCACTTTACATAACTTGCATGTTGAATCAAAATGGCCACTACACCTAACTTGCATGTTGAATCAAAATGGCCACTTCACCTAACTTGCATATTGAATCAAAATGGCTGCTTCATCTAACTTGCATGTTGAATCAAAATGGCCACTTCAAAATGGCCGCTTCACCTATCTTGCATGTTCAATCAAAATGGCCGCTTCACCTAACTTGCATGTTGAATCAAAATGGCTGCTTCACCTAACTTGCATGCTGAACCAAAATGGCCACTTCACCTAACTTGCATGTTGAATCAAAATGGCCGCTTCACCTAACTTGCATGTTGAATCAAAATGGCCGCTTCACCTAACTTGCATGTTGAATCAAAATGGCCGCCTCACTTAACTTGCATGCTGAATCAAAATGGCCGCTTCACTTAACTTGCATGCTGAATCAAAATGGCCGCTTCGCCTAACTTGCATGTTGAATCAAAATGGCCGCTTCACCTAACTTGCATGATGAATTAAAATGGCCGCTTCACCTAACTTGCATGTTGAATCAAAATGGCCGCTTCATCTAACTTGCATGTTGAATCAAAATGGCCGCTACACCTAACTTGCATGTTGAATTAAAATGGCCGCTTCACCTAACTTGCATGTTGAATCAAAATGGCCGCT
>NW_023632967.1:0-1343 GCF_014905685.2 Nematolebias whitei | reverse complement strand
GGTAATTCCATTGTGTTGATGGTAATTCCATAATGTTGTTGGTAATTCCATTGTAGCAATGCTTTAACCCCTTGGAAACAAAGTCTGTAATCCATTGGAAAAAGTCATATAATCCACAACGGTAAATCCACAACGAATGGAGGTGTTGATTGATCAGCATACAGAGGGGTTCCCTTGGATTGAACTGAAGATGCGGCCACTGGATGAAGAGTGGAGACCAACGTCAGGATTGCAGGTCTCCTCCAGCGAAAGTCGTCGCCGGGTGACGTCCAGTCGGTGCCGTTCTGGTTCAATGTGTCATGCAATTATGTGGTTTAAGGTGGGCTTATGAAGGGGATTTTACATAAGGCCTTAACCTATATGCACCTGGTGTGTAAGCTATTATGATTGGGAACAGCTACAGCTACCAGTTAAGGGGTGGAACATGCTGAAAAGGGTAACTATAGGGGTCTATACCTATAGAAGGGCATTCCAAACTATTTTTCCATTCCTAACTTGGTTTAAGTTAGCTTTACATGGCAAAATATAGTTTGGTTCAATTGTCTGTTGTCTTTTAGATGAACGACTTGAGATTGGTTGTTTGGTTTCCTCATAAATGTTTTTGGAGTCTATGGCGAGACTCATCAAAAAGAATTAGCTATCCCCCCGAATAGAATTGTTCGAGTAGGTTCGGCTTACGCGTTGTGAGATCAATGTAGATTATGGTACTTAAGGTAGCAATAATATACATTGACTCCGCAAAGATTGCAATTTAACGAATGAACTGCATGTTGGCATGGTTAAAGGCCTCTTAGTCTCTAACTTAACTACACACAAAATTCATTCTTGCTTGGGGTGTTCAGAAACAATACCAAAAACCAATTAAACGATGTCTCAACATCGACAAAAACAGTGACTAAGCAACCAGTAAAACAACGTTTCAACATTGACAAAAGTAGTGATTAAGCAACTAGAAAACGACGTTTCGGTGCGTCACTCACTCTGAATGTCAGATTTGATCACGTTATCGCGTCTGGTAAGATTACCCTAACTGGCGTCACCCCCCTTCGGTCATGGGGGACCTCGAACACGGGTGAGGACGTCGCTCCATGAGCTAAAGTTAGGTTGTCCTTGAGTAGTTTTAACTGTTTGCGCAGCTGAAAGAGGACTTTAAGGTCTGGATTGGAATCCAGTTTGCCTATCGATGGAGTGTATTTGTCTGGGTCAGTCAGATACAGTATCATCGAGTTAATTGCAGGATCCAACTTCTGAAGTTGGATGATGTCTGGGTCAGTTGAAAATAACTTTTCATATTTTAAAAGAACTTGGCGAAGTTTGTCCCTTTCTTCATCAGATGTCAGAGC
>NW_023632966.1:0-1343 GCF_014905685.2 Nematolebias whitei | reverse complement strand
TCTCACAGTTATTTCTCCCCATCCCTCACCATGCACCTCCACCCTCTTCATTTCAATTCCATACATTTAGGGTTGTTTGGGCTCGGGTGTGCTGCAACAATTTTACATCTTTGTTGACCATAGCCACCTGGGACTCAATTTTATTGTACACCTTAGACATTCATTCATAACATCCTCATGACATTCATATATAGGAATTTGAGGTGGGCACATGGCTATGGGTGGTGGGATGACCTTACTCTCACCCCCTGTGCCTGTGCTCACAACGGTTGCATTTAGACACTAGGGTTTGGATAGAGTTGGGGTGGAGGGGAAACTGGCACCATGCCAGCCTTTGCTCCTTCTTCTTTCCTTTTTAATGGCACTATACAACAACACACATCAACAGCACATCTAGGGGTGGGGGTGTATGTGTCGGGGTCTTATTTTTAGTTATTTATTTATTTATTTATTTTTTTTTCTCCTCTTCCTACCCACCTAGTTCCCTGACTGCCATTCCGGGGGTGGGGTCCGGGAGAAGGGCAGGCCGTCGGGTGTTGACCAGGACTATGTGGGGGTTCAGGGTCTGGGGGTTGCCATGGGCGGTGCTGGCGCTGTGCTCTCCCTGGGGTTGTTTGGACCCCCTGAGCTTGGCTCTTGGGTGCCATGGTTGGCCCGCTGGCCAGGGTGGCTGCCGGGGCCTGGCGGGCGGTCGGCTGGGGGTGCGTGCTTGGTTGTTGGCAGTGTGTGGGGGTGGTCGGTGGCGTGTCCTCTTCATGGTGGGGGGGTATCCTGTCGGCGGGGCATGGCCTGGGCCGGGTCTGGGGTATTGGCTCTTCTCCACTCAAGAATGAATGGGTTTACCTCCTGGGTTTGGGCATGGGCTGCCCCCTGTAGAGGGCGGGTACATGTCTTGGACCTGGGGGGTATAGAGTGTGTATCGGGAATAAGAATGAAATGTATCGTTATTGTATGTCTTTGAGTGAATGAATGTGAGATTGAGGTTGGGATAGTGTGATTGTGTATGTGTATGAATGGGTATTTGTTAGGCTGAGACTCGGACTGCCCCCTCTTTGATACAACTGGGGGTGCTTGGCATCGCGCCCCTATCGCGCGGCCCCCTGGTGGGGTGTGCCCTTGCCTGCCGGCGCGCTTGGGGCCCTTGGTATCGGGGGCTGGGCGCTTGGGCGTGTGTCGGCTCGGCCTGGTGTCTGCCTGGTGGGGCTCGGGTCCTCTGGCCCTGTCGGGCCTTGGCCTGGGTGGTGTGAGTCCTCGGTGCCCGGGCCTCGGTGCCTGGACCTGGACCTACATCGGTGTGGCGGGTGCCGACGGAGGCCTATGAGTTTGTCGCTGTTGGCCCCGGG
>NW_023632965.1:0-1344 GCF_014905685.2 Nematolebias whitei | reverse complement strand
CCACCTTCCAGGACAGAGTCCAGTCTGAGGGGAAGCCCTTGTTGGCCACACACATGAGGGTGGCCTCCCCCTGCTGCAGCTCCTCCCTGGAGGGGGGGCAGCACCGTCAGGGTGGGACGAGTATCACCTGGAAGACATGAGTCACATGAGAGAAGAAGAAGCACAAAGCTGCAGATCAACCAGCAGAAAGTGAGACAGTTCCAGTTAGAGAGGTCATTTTCTGTGTTGGGGAGTTTCTGCCAGATGTGTTCTGCTTCAACTGTCACTCCTCACACAAACTTTCACTTCCCTTTAACAAACCTCTGGTGGAAATCAGCTCAGAGACAATCAGTGTAAGAAATATCCTCAAATATTTTATTTCTTGCCAAGTAAAATAAAATAAATATTTGATTTCACTTGCATGATTAACAATCTTATATATTAATATATTTATATATGTTTTTAATTTTAATAAATACTTATTTTAGTCGACTTACCGGTACATCTTGTCATTGTTATGTTTTTCTTTTTGTTATATCAGTTGTAGTTACGGCATTTACTTCGTAAATATCTATTTTTAAATTAATCTACAGACAAAATGGGTTTATTTTTTACTTCATCAGAACGAGAAAACTTAAAAAATAATTCTCAGCCCGTATTGTAGAATGTGTGACATGAATCAAGAAATAAAAAGAAATAAAGATTTTTCTAAAACAGACATAAAAAATCTGCACAGTTTCAATATTCCAAGATATTTTCAGTTGAAATAAAATATTCATGAACTTACTTCCAACCTCCAGTCTGGTTCCTCCACCGAACGTGTACCACAGTGATCCAAAGAGACTGAAGCGTCGTACAAAAACCTGTGAGTGCAGAGAGACACGGCTCTCTGACTTTAACACAACAACTCAACACAAACAGACTCACACTGCAACACAAAGCTCACTAACAGGACAACTATTGATATTATTTACATGAAAACTGAATATTATCTTTGCTTTTACACTGTTAAAATCCAAACTCTTTATGTTATTTAAAGTGATTAATTAAAATGTTAAACACGTTTAATATTTCAGAACTTGTGTTTTTTAAAAAGCTTTTCCAAACACACCATGACCAGAAACAAATAAAAGACACATCAACATATTCCTAATCGATACACATGAAACTAGTTGATTATTGATAACTAGAATCATGAGATTGATCCAACTTCCTGTTGGAGTGATCAGATTTCCATAGAGAGCCTCTTTGCATCAGCAGCTCCATGCTCCAGTGCTCTGGGAGACGTTATAGTCCTGAGAGTTGAACACTGGATGACTGACAGCTGTCCTTCATGACAACAGAAGACACAGAAATGCTCCTGAT
>NW_023632964.1:0-1344 GCF_014905685.2 Nematolebias whitei | reverse complement strand
AACAGCCAAGTACCACCAAAGCAAACTTTTAACTGCACCATTTATTTGTTTTTTATACGTTTCGGTATCTCTTGGTTTTAGCAGACCTGTTTGGTTGAAAAGCTTTTTTTTTTTTTAAATCAAGTAAATTTTTTTGACGTAACTTTTTAGTTTCACTTTTTTTTTAAACAAACTTCTCTTAAAAAATAAACTATAGAAACCTCTTAACCACAATGAAGCAACATATATATATATATATTTCTTGTTTCATGGGATTAAATTAGAATTGTAGCGAAGCTGATCTATTTAAGTGGATATATGTTTTTGTCTTAACTTAAAATTAGCAACACAACTCACAAGGTAGATATTTTAAGCTTCGAAGGAGGGGGGGATATTTTCATTTTGCAATCTGCTTTCATATTGTAGCTTGATTTTATTTTGTTTTATATCACTACTTTTGTTTATTTTGCATTTTATAGCTGCTTATTGTTGTCTGTACCTTATCTGTGGTTTGTCTAAATTAGGAAAACGAGTTCACTCAATGACTGAATGATAAAAAAAAAAAAGGTACAATTTGAAAACAAAATGGTATTTTATCTCCGATAAGATGCATTACAAGCTAGTTAATATTATTCTTGCACTTTCAGGGACTTCGGCAAAGCATAATTCATGCTCAACCTAATTATTGGCTTTGTTATGTGTAAAAGGGAAAAGAATATTTATAGCAGTTTCCTGTTGGTGGATACCAGACACGTCCTTTTCCTCTTTGCCTTAAATGTGTTGCGATATGAGGACAACCTGGAAATCTTTTCAAACCGGTTTAGCAACTACATTCTAAGACAGCCAACTCATCCAGACATGCAACTGAAACCACAAAGTATTCAGGTCCCTCTGTGGCCCGGAGCAATCGCCAGGTTATCCTGTGGTGTAACATGTTGAATCAAAGCACCAGACTGGTAGTAATCGTGCTGTCCTGGTCAACAACACATGCGATGATGATGGGGGGGGGACAGTGACAGGGACTGTGGCGCTCTCTAGTGTCCCCAGTTCACCACAGGTCCAACCTTCAGCTTGTTATGGATACCACCAAGAAACACGGCGTTTACATGAGGCAGTAGAGAAATCAGAGGATCAGGAAGGTCGGAGTGAAATCACGTCTGCACAAAAAAAGGGGCAATCTTGACCGAAATTAGAGGGAGAAGAAATGAAGAGGACTGATTTAGGAACTTGAAGAGGAACGCTTAAGCGAAAAGAGGCGACAGCTTAAAGGGAAAAGTTAAAAGAGCCAGGGTGAAGTCCTCCACGGCTCGGTCAACAAGCACATTCCACGGCCGCTGGGTAACAACTAACACGACTCTCTGGGGT
>NW_023632963.1:0-1344 GCF_014905685.2 Nematolebias whitei | reverse complement strand
GCAGCAGCTACAAAAGCCGAAGTGTTCCATTAAAATAGCCTTGTTCTATATTTTCAAAATAATTTAGCTTTAAAAATGTTTTGTTCATCTGTACAACAGCTGAGTTTTAGAGTAGATTTTTAGGCTGTTTGTTTTGTTGTTAATATCCATTTGGTGAAACAAGAAATCTTAGTTCTCCCTTTCTTTGAAATATGTTCTTAAAATATCATGTCAAACTGAATTGCTTACAAAAGCAGTAAAAGCTTAATAAAATAAATGTTGCAGTTTTGGGGGTTCGGGCCTGTAATTACAGTGAAATGATCGGGTTCAGGTTTGAGAAAAACCTACGGGCTCGGCCAGATTGTTGAGGCCTGAATGCAACTCTGCTGGTATGTATTCAATTAAACGTTTAAACTCATCTTTCTGTGTAATATATCTCATGTTACAACGTGAACACCCGCAGCTTATAGACAAGTGCAGCGTATATATATGTACATGGTTTTTTCTTTTTAAATTTAGTGGGTGTGGCTTATATTCAGGTGCGCTCAATGGTGCGGAAATTACGGTAGTTTCAGACACGTGAAAATTTCATCTGTTTTCATCACATGACAATTT
Source organism: Nematolebias whitei (assembly GCF_014905685.2). Lineage (NCBI taxonomy): Eukaryota > Metazoa > Chordata > Actinopteri > Cyprinodontiformes > Rivulidae > Nematolebias > Nematolebias whitei. The sequence continues at coordinate 750 of NW_023632963.1, read as the reverse complement.
AAAATGATGCTAGATGCTAATCTAACATTGCTGCTAGAGTGTTCCTAGTTACAAGAATGTTTTTGTTGAAGAAGTCCGATGTGTTGGTCTGTGTTTACCTTAGAGGAGGAGCGGATGAGTCGCTCTTCTTCTTTACAGGAAGTGATCACAGGTATGACACACAGAAGCTGCTCTTTATTGTCCTGTCATGCAGAAATAAAACTGATCAAATGTTAGCCATCTTACCAACTAATTATACATAGTATAATTAGATGTACAGTGAGGAACATAAGTATTTGAACAGCCTGCAACTTTGTAAGTTCTCCCACTTAGAAATCATGGAGGGTCTGACATGTTCATCTGAGGTGCATGTTCACTGTGAGAGACATCATCTAAAAAATATATCAGAAATCACAATGTATGATTTATTAATAATTTATTTGTGTTACTGCTGTAAATAAGTATTTGAACACCTGCCAATCAGCAACAGTTCTGGTCCTCAAAGACCTGTTAGTCCTCCTCTATAACGACCACCTCCACTTATTATTCTAAATCAGAAGCACCTGTTTGAGGTTGTTAGCTGCATGAAGACACCTGTCCACCCCACACAGTCAGCAACAGTTCTGGCCCTCAAAGACCTGTTAGTCCTCCTCTATAACGTCCACCTCCACCTCCACTTATTATTCTAAATCAGAAGCACCTGTTTGAGGTTGTTAGCTGCATGAAGACACCTGTCCACCCACACAGTCAGTAAGACTCCAACTACTAACA
>NW_023632962.1:0-1344 GCF_014905685.2 Nematolebias whitei | reverse complement strand
TTGCCTCACAACAGTACTATACCATAAGAGGTGATATGCTCCAGCGTTGAGTCACACCGGACTGCAGCCTTAAGTAGATGGAGAGGCTCATCAGGCTGATGGCCGCCAGGTGTTGGCAATCAGCGGCCATCAGCAAGGCAGGCTGCAGGCAGTGGGACCCTTACAGAGATATGATTTACTTATGGGACAAGACTCACAACCAGCAAAATCTTCTTAAAATTTCCAGCAAAATTAACTTTTTTTATATGAAAGTGACAGTAGTGTAAATTTTAGTGTTCACAACATGGAAATTTAGGATTTTTGCTTTCTTTAGGAAAGCAAATCTGCTTTTTGCTAAGTGTTGATGAGCTGAAAGGTCACTGCCAAAAATGTATATAAACTTCCAGATGATTTGCCATTCCAGGTTAAAAAATAAATAAATTGTACATTGATGTTCAAGGGGTCATCGTCTTTTATTTTGAAAATTTCCAAACTTTTGTTTAAGAAACTGTTTAGCTAATAGGGATGAGACACCTATTTGGGAGTCTTTTTTTCATTCCATTACAAAACTTTTCTAGTCATTTGAATCCTCTATATTACCTTTTTTAACATTTGTGTTAACATTACACTCCAAGGGCATAAACAGATAAATATAGATTTTAATTTCTTGGTTTCAATGTTTGATACATTAAAATACGTTGTAATCATTATTTTAGAGTGTTACTAATTGCTTTCCGAGTTGTGTATTTTTCACAGGGCTGCCACTTTTGGAAGCAATTCTTTATTTTAAACCTAATAACATGTCAGAGATGTTTTTTATGTATGTAATAAGATCAACCTGATAACTTCAGCAGACATTAATGACTCACTTTTTGTCATGTTGAACCTGATAGGTTAAAAAGGGATAATTTTTTGTAACTGAAAACAATAAAATCCCCTAAATTTCTAGCAGCACGCCACTCAAAATTCACCTGATGTTTCCAGATATCTTGTGGCATTTCGCTGCTCCCCCCGAGCTGCTGGGAGGTCAGAAGGGCCTCCTCTAAAGCCTGTGGAGAACACATTGAAGCTGATGTTAGAACCCCTTACTGCAATGATGAGCTGAAGTGAGGCCAAAGTGCGCAACAGCAGCATTCCCACCTTGTTGAGTCGTCTGATCTCCTCCTGCTGATGCCTCCCCCTGCGGGTCAGAGTTATGTTCCGTGCTCGCAGCTCATCGGCTTCATCTCCTCCACTCTGTGAAAAATGGTTAAAATAATTCAATTCACTTTAATTATATATCGCCAAGTCACAACAGAAGTCGTCTCAGGGCACTGAACAGAAACATTTATATATAAAAATAATAATTTAACACTATTTATCTGA
>NW_023632961.1:0-1344 GCF_014905685.2 Nematolebias whitei | reverse complement strand
CTGGGACTCAATTTTATTGTACACCTTAGACATTCATTCATAACATCCTCATGACATTCATATATAGGAATTTGAGGTGGGCACATGGCTATGGGTGGTGGGATTACCTTACTCTCACCCCCTGTGCCTGTGCTCACTTACAACGGTTGCATTTAGACACTAGGGTTTGGATAGAGTTGGGGTGGAGGGGAAACTGGCACCATGCCAGCCTTTGCTCCTTCTTCTTTCCTTTTTAATGGCACTATACAACAACACACATCAACAGCACATCTAGGGGTGGGGTTGTATGTGTCGGGGTCTTATTTTTATTTATTTTTTTATTTTTTTCTCCTCTTCCTACCCACCTAGTTCCCTGACTGCCATTCCGGGGGTGGGGTCCGGGAGAAGGGCAGGCCGTCGGGTGTTGACCAGGACTATGTGGGGGTTCAGGGTCTGGGGGTTGCCATGGGCGGTGCTGGCGCTGTGCTCTCCCTGGGGTTGTTTGGACCCCCTGAGCTTGGCTCTTGGGTGCCATGGTTGGCCCGCTGGCCGGGGTGGCTGCCGGGGCCTGGCGGGCGGTCGGCTGGGGGTGCGTGCTTGGTTGTTGGCGGTGTGTGGGGGTTGTCGGTGGCGTGTCCTCTTCATGGTGGGGGGGTGTCCTGTCGGCGGGGCATGGCCTGGGCCGGGTCTGGGGTATTGGCTCTTCTCCGCTCAAGAATGAATGGGTTTACCTCCTGGGTTTGGGCATGGGCTGCCCCCTGTAGAGGGCAGGTACATGTCTTGGACCTGGGGGGTATAGAGTGTGTATCGGGAATAAGAATAAAATGTATTGTTATTGTATGTCTTTGAGTGAATGAATGTGAGATTGAGGTTGGGATAGTCTGATTGTGTCTGTGTATGAATGGGTATTTGTTAGGCCGAGACTCGGACTGCCCCCTCTTTGATACAACTGGGGGTGCTTGGCATCGCGCCCCTATCGCGCGGCCCCCTGGTGGGGTGTGCCCTTGCCTGCCGGCGCGCTTGGGGCCCTTGGTATCGGGGGCTGGGCGCTTGGGCGTGTGTCGGCTCGGCCTGGTGTCTGCCTGGTGAGGCTCGGGTCCTCTGGCCCTATTAGGCCTTGGCCTGGGAGGTGTGGGTCCTCGGCGCCCGGGCCTCGGTGCCTGGACCTGGACCTACATTGGTGCGGCGGGTGCCGACGGAGGCCTATGAGTTTGTCGCTGTTGGCCCCGGGGGGTCACTGTATGTGGTTGCTGGTGGGGATCTTCCGGTTCTCCCCTGTGGTCCGTTCTGGGGGGTGGGTGAGTGGTTCGTCCTGTGTGGGTGGCTCTGGGGGCTCCGCGGTCGGGGTCCCTCCTGGGGTCTTGG
>NW_023632960.1:0-1344 GCF_014905685.2 Nematolebias whitei | reverse complement strand
TCAGTCTCTTAAATAGCACCTTCTCAGAGTGGATCAACCAGTTTGCTACTGACAATCAAAACCAGCTGCTCACATGCTCAAGAAGGACCATCAGCCTAACAATGGATCATTAGCACACTGATGGCTGTTTACTATTTACAGAGGGCTGAGTGATACTAGCAATCACAGCATTGTAAGAGGGGGACAGTTGAACCCGGAGGCCTCCACCCCTGTTTAATGATGGACGATTTCTTTTCACAAAGATGGCCTCCTTTACTCCTCTCTCAAACCATCGTTCCTCTCTGTCCAGGATGTGAACATCTTCATCCCTGAAAGAGTGACCGCTGGCCTGGAGATGAGTGTAGACCGCAGCGTCCTGGCCTGATGATGTTGATCTTCTGTGCTGGGCCATCCTTTTGGCCAGTGGCTGTTTAATTTCCCCGATGTAAGACTGATCACAGCCCTCCTGACACTGAACAGCATACGCAACATTACTCTGTTTGTGCCGGGGGACTGGATCTTTGGGATGAACCAGTCTTTGCCATAATGTATTTTGGGGTTTAAAAGCCACTGGGACTTTATATTTAGAAAATAAACGTCTCAGTTTCTCTGATACTCCCTCAACATACGGAATGACCACTGGTCTGGGTCTGGGTTCCTCCTTTTCACCTGATGGCTGACTGGAGTCCTGTTTGGGTTTCTTCTCTGCTTTCAGGAAGGCCCAGTTAGGATATCCACATTGCTCTAGAGTCTGTTTTGTGTAGGATTTCTCCTTCTGCCTGGCTCCCGAGTTAGTGGGGATGCTGTCTGCTCTGTGATACAGAGTCCTGATGACTCCTAACTTGTGCTCCAAAGGGTGATGGGAGTCAAACTGCAAGTACTGGTCTGTGTGGGTGGGTTTGCGGTACACCTCGGTTTGCAAATGTCCTCTATCAGAGACTGAGACCTCACAGTCCAAGAAAGCCAACTTGCCATTTTTTACATCTTCTCATGTGATCTTGATGTATTTATCCACAGAGTTGATGTGGTCAGTAAAAAGTTGGACTTCTTGAGATTTAATTTTAACCCAGGTGTCATCAACATACCTGAACCAATGACTTGGTGGTGTCCCTGAAAAGGACGTCAAGGCTCTCTTTTCTACCTCCTCCATGTACAGGTTGGCAACAATAGGAGAAACTGGAGACCCCATAGCACACCCATGTTTCTGCCTATAATATTGCTCCCCATATGTGAAGTAGGTTGACTGCAGGCACAGTTTCAAGAGTTGACACAGTTGTTCTGTGGAAAGTATGGTCCTGCTGCTCAGAGTGGTGTCTGATTTTAATTTTAAACTGACCACCTCTACTGCATCATCAACAGGAATGC
>NW_023632959.1:0-1344 GCF_014905685.2 Nematolebias whitei | reverse complement strand
CCCTCTGTGTCTTCCCTGTGGTTTGCTGCACGTCAGCGTTTGTTTTTTCATTTATCAAATAAATATTCTTCTTTAAACCCTGAGTTCTCCGAGTCCTGCCTGCACACGGGTTCTACCGAAGAAATGTAACAGAACATGAGGACAGAGGGTACAATTTATGTTCTTTTTAAAGTACATAGCCACTCCTCCACCAGGCGTGCTCACACATCAAAACAATGTAAACATTTTTAGCAACGTCTTTATCACAGATTGTTTTGCTGAGCCAGAATTCTGATAGGACCAAAAAAAATCTACTTTAGTTGACTGAACCCACATTTTCACTGCATCTAGTTTTGGGAGGAGACTTCTGACATTTACATGAATGATGCCCAAACCTGACCTACTTCTGAGTTAATCTGGATTACAGATGATTCTCAACAAAGGGCCTGGATTGGGTTGTACACTGTCAGATATCAGAAGTAAAAGCAGAATAAAAGTTTTTCATTTTATATTAGATTAGAATAGATTAAACTTTTTTGATCTCTTGGGAAGATTCCCTCAGGAAAATAAAAAATTATAAAAATTAGAAGATGCTCCAGTGACGACATCTCTCTGCTTCTCAAATTCATGAAGTGTGATTTCTGTGAAGGTGAAATATAAAATGTTATTGTGAACCCTGTAGTCAAAGTGTTTTATAATATTTAAAAGTTTAATCTGTAATGTTATAGTATTATACAGCTCATCATCATAAACAGGCTGTAAACAGCATGAGTGTGTATTTTACATTAACATCAAATGTCTGTTCATGAACTGAGCATCATTTTTTACAAACTCCACCTGTGCTGCCTTTGTTTGTGTCAGTGAATCAGATTGACATCAGATTCTGTGATGTGAACAGTTTGTGTGTCAGTGAATCAGATTGACATCAGATTGTGTGATGTGAACAGTTTTGTGTCAGTGAATCAGATTGACATCAGATTCTGTGATGTGAACAGTTTTGTGTCAGTGAATCAGATTGACATCAGATTCTGTGATCTGAACAGTTTTGTGTCAGTGAATCAGAGTGACATCAGATTGTGTGATGTGAACAGTTTTTGTGTCAGTGAATCAGATTGGGGTCAGATTCTGTGATCTGAACAGTTTTGAGTCAGTGAATCAGATTGACATCAGATTCTGTGATGTGAACTGTTTTGTGTCAGTGAATCAGATTGACATCAGCTTCTGTGATGTGAACAGTTTTGTGTCAGTGAATCAGATTGACATCAAATTCTGTGATCTGAACAGTTTTGTGTCAGTGAATCAGATTGACATCAGATTCTGTGATGTGAACAGTTTTGTGTCAGTGAATCAGATTGACATCAGATT
>NW_023632958.1:677-1344 GCF_014905685.2 Nematolebias whitei | reverse complement strand
TAGGTCTATTATGTGTTTATCTACATGTCATAGGTCTATGACATGTTTAATTTCATGTCATTGGTCTATGACGTGTTTACCTACATGTCATATGTCTGTGATGTAACATCTTTAGGGTCTATGATGTGTTTAACTACATGGCATAGCTCTATGATGTGCTTAACTACATGTCATAGGTCTGCGATGTGTTTAATTACAAGTTATATGTCTATGATGTTTTTAACTACATGTCATGGGTCTGTGATGTCTTAAACTATATGTCACAGGTCTATGATGTGTTTACATGTCATATGTCTATGATATGTTTAACTACATGTCATAGCTCTATGATGTGTTGAACTACATGTCATAGGTCTATGATAAATTTAAGTACATGTCCTAGGTCTATTATGTGTTTAACTACTAGTCATAGGTCTATGATATGTTTATCTACATGCCATAGGTCTATGAAGTGTTTAACTACATGCCGTAGGTATATGATGTGTTTAACTACATGCCATAGGTCTCTGATGTGTTTAACTAAATGACAGGTCTATGATTTATTTACATTACATAGGTCTATGATGGGTTAACTACATGTCATACGTCTATGATATGTTCGACTACATGTCATAGGTCTATGATGTGTTTAACTACATGTCATAGGTCTGTGATGTGTTTAACTACA
>NW_023632958.1:0-667 GCF_014905685.2 Nematolebias whitei | reverse complement strand
TAGGTCTATTATGTGTTTATCTACATGTCATAGGTCTATGACATGTTTAATTTCATGTCATTGGTCTATGACGTGTTTACCTACATGTCATATGTCTGTGATGTAACATCTTTAGGGTCTATGATGTGTTTAACTACATGGCATAGCTCTATGATGTGCTTAACTACATGTCATAGGTCTGCGATGTGTTTAATTACAAGTTATATGTCTATGATGTTTTTAACTACATGTCATGGGTCTGTGATGTCTTAAACTATATGTCACAGGTCTATGATGTGTTTACATGTCATATGTCTATGATATGTTTAACTACATGTCATAGCTCTATGATGTGTTGAACTACATGTCATAGGTCTATGATAAATTTAAGTACATGTCCTAGGTCTATTATGTGTTTAACTACTAGTCATAGGTCTATGATATGTTTATCTACATGCCATAGGTCTATGAAGTGTTTAACTACATGCCGTAGGTATATGATGTGTTTAACTACATGCCATAGGTCTCTGATGTGTTTAACTAAATGACAGGTCTATGATTTATTTACATTACATAGGTCTATGATGGGTTAACTACATGTCATACGTCTATGATATGTTCGACTACATGTCATAGGTCTATGATGTGTTTAACTACATGTCATAGGTCTGTGATGTGTTTAACTACA
>NW_023632957.1:685-1344 GCF_014905685.2 Nematolebias whitei | reverse complement strand
TGTGAACAGAAGCAACAAAAGAGGTGGTGGAGTGGCTCTATTGTTGCTTCTGTTCACATGATATAATTCATACCCTTCCATGTGAACATTAGTTGTGTTTTCATCGTTGAGCCATGTCTCTGACAGTGCTATTATTGTAAAGGTTCTGTTTAGCTGTTTTAAATAATCTGTTATTTTGGATATATTTGCATTTAAACTATGTAATTTGAAAACAAAAATAAAATGAAAGGCAGCAGATGAAGATAAAATCTTATTAAGTCTGCTCCTTATTTATCTAATAAACAATTTAAACAAACATTTACTGTAAGTAACAAAAACAAATAAATAACTCGCTTAATTTTACAATTGAACAAACATTTTCAATGAACTACATTCATTTTTTTTTTTTTTAACAATTTGATTTTTACCAGTTTCTTAAATACCAAGATTGCTTTGGCTTCCTTAATATCTGTCTCTAAGTCATTCCATAAACCAACACCCTGAATTAAGTGTAGTAGTATGTCATATATGGATATATATGCATACACTTATTCACGAGTTCCTCATCTTTCTGACTGTGTAATGTCGTGCATTGAATTTAACAGAAATGTAATGAGAGACGTTATTTATCTTTGACCCATCAAAATGAATGCGGTCATTTATTTTCAGAATCAAAGTTT
>NW_023632957.1:0-585 GCF_014905685.2 Nematolebias whitei | reverse complement strand
TCAAAGATAAATAACGTCTCTCGTTATTTATCTTTGACCCATCAAAATGAATGCGGTCATTTATTTTCAGAATCAAAGTTTAACATCAAACATTTACATTAATTTGGCAAAATATGAAAATAATAACAGACAAGTTTCACAGATAATGGACATCAATCACACGGCGGTGACTGAGGACTTTGCTTCAGATATCTCTAAGATATCTGTACTGATTTTAGAAGAGAGGAGAGTTTAAGATGGAAATGGAGATTTATCTTACAGAGAGATTTGTGAGGGAATTAATCTGTTGACCAGAAACGTGCACGCTCCTTCAGATCTCAGCTTGCGACGGTACACTTGTCGAAGTAGATCGTTACCTGGTTGACGATAAATCAGCTCGGTATAGAATCCTTCAGACTCTTTCAGCGTCTCCGTTGAGAGCAGCTGAAATCCTTCGAGAGTCGTGCGAGGTTATCCCAAACAGAAGTTATAATTCCCAAAATCGTCTGAGTGATAGAGAGTCGACGTAGACATCAGACCCTTGTTGACACTTCTCCATGAGCTGCATCAGAGAGTTTTTTCATCTCTCCTCATCAGGAGAACTGT
>NW_023632956.1:0-1344 GCF_014905685.2 Nematolebias whitei | reverse complement strand
AGTGCCACAGGCTGATTGCCTCCATGCCACGCCGCATTGAAGCAGTCATTCATGCAAAAGGATTCCTGACCAAGTATTGAGAGCATAACTGAACATGATTATTTGAAGGTTGGTGTTTTTTGTATTAAAAACACTTGTATTTCATTGGTGGGATGAAATATGCTAATTTTTTGGGACAGGCATTTTGGGTTTTCATGAGCTGTATGCCATAATCATCAGTGTTAAAACAATTGAAGACCTGAAATATTTCAGTTGGTGTGCAATGAATCTGAAATATATGAAAGTTTCATTTTTATCATTACATTATGGAAAATAATGACCTTTATCACAATATGCTATTTTTTTGAGAAGGACCTGTATATATATATCAGGGGTTGGATGAGTATATCATTTTTAAACTCGTCATTAACATAATAAAACCCGAGTAGAACTCAAGTATTTTATGACGTCATAGATCTCAAGATACAAAAAGAAATAAATAAATAAAACTGCAAAAAAAGGTAATTATTTACAAAAAAAAAGACCAACAAAACATTGGGAGCGTATATTATGCTCATACCATTTATCATACTGCAAATAAGTCACAGGAAAAACTAAACTATTAGTTATTATTATTAAACTGCAAACGTGAAGAAACATGCAGCACATCAAAAACTAAACTTAAACCGAAACTGGTTCTGGTTCATTGGATTGGACCCGGTGTTACACCATACACTGTGACCGGCAACAGTGCAACACCGCCCCCTATGGTCATACGGTGGTCACATAATATGACGTCACTACGGATACTCGATGTTAAATTTTTAACCTCGATAGAGGTCCTAGCAATCGATGTGTAGATTACTCGAGTACTCTGTTAATGCCCTAATATACACATATATATATATATATATATATATATATATATATATATATGGCCGTATTAACCATACAAGCAACTGGGCAACTGCCCAGGGGCCCACGATCTCTAAGGGGCCCAGAGCAGTGAGGGCAAAAGCAAAATATCTGGTCATCTCCTGGAGCCCTGTTCTGCATTTGGGCCGCCCCGCCTCCTCCCAGCGATGCTGCTGCAGCTCTCGTTTTTTTATTTTTCTTTCTTTTTACCGAGTCGGATCCTCCACGGCATGACCTGTCAATCAATCCAGTAGGTGTGTCAGCAACTGACCAATCAATTTGTCCCGAAGGTAAACGCCCCTTCTGCTGACAAGCCCATCAGGTTTTTTTTAGTTGTTTTTTTAGAATTTTATTAACAACACAAAACAGAACAATGCAACAATATACAAACACAAGCTCATGAAGGCTGTCATAACTACATTTCACAAAATAATGAAAGAGAAAAAAAAA
>NW_023632955.1:0-1344 GCF_014905685.2 Nematolebias whitei | reverse complement strand
ACCTCTGCGCCACCACTCCCCACAAAGCAATGATTTTAATTGTCACACAATATGGTGGTGGGAAGTTTATATAAAACTGAGATCTGGACTAGCAGCACAGGAGGCAGTGGGGTAATGCACACAGAATAATTTTAGTCTTGAGAGAATAAAAAGGAACTGATAAGTGATTGCTTCATATCTTCCAAAGAGTCTGTAATAAGCTCAACCATGGTTAAATGTGGATCATAGATGTAAAGCATATTCAAGGGTCATAGATCTGGTCCCACTGGAAGCCAAGTTTAAGTCCTCTTACGGAGTGAAGAGAAAATTGGAAATATCCTTTGTCCGACCAGTTGTATGTGCATATTGTAAGTTTGATAACTTGATAAAAGAAGTAATGTACCACCTTCTATTTCAGTGTTTGTCTACATCTAGGTGTAAGAAAGGTTCCTTTCAAATTTGGGTTGTCATGTCAAATCCTATGATGGCTGCCACCATGCATGTATAAATGTTAAAATTGTGATCTGGATAACTTGAGAAATAAGAAATGTGTCGACTTCAATTTTAGTCTGCAGCTGCATCTAGGGGTTAAAACGGTCCCTATCAAAATTGGTTTGCCACATCAAATTCCAAGATAGTCGCTGCCATATGAATATGTAAACTGACCCCCCCCCCACCACCCCCCCCCCCCCCCACCCAACCCCCCGGCTGCCCATAATTTTTATTTTGCCTAAAAGTATAGTTTCCTCAAATGATTTAGGTGACTCTTAAGGTGGCCAAAGATTAATTTATAGTAGCCAAAGGCACCATTGGCCACCCCTTGGCTGTACCAATATGTCTGGTGGAGGATAAAACTGCTCCATCCACTTGCCAGGAGCAGTCAATCTGTGCTGGGTTCGACAAACCAAAAATTATAAGGTTATTTGAACTCCCTATTCAATACCAGTCCAGAAATACACATCTCAAAAACTAAATACACTCACAATTCACTCAGTGATGGCAGGACATTGGCGTAACACTTGAGTCAGAGTCAGTCAGAGTCAGAGATTCTTTATTGTCATTCGCACCTCATGTGGTACATGTGGTGTAGCAAAATTATGTACACAGGGTCCCAGTTACATCCAACAATAAAATGTAAAAGGAAAAACTGTAATAAAATCTAAGATATGAACTAAAAAAAAACATCAACTAAATATACACTAAGCACTCATAACATAAAAAACATCACGTCGAACATCAGCACAAACATGAACATGAGTCTGTGTGAGCAGATGAACATGCATGAACACATCAACATTGAAACAGATCAGCAGCAACATGAAACAGATCAGCAGAAACATGATGTGATTTTTTCACAGTGATTAT
>NW_023632954.1:0-1344 GCF_014905685.2 Nematolebias whitei | reverse complement strand
TGTAGTGAGTCACGTGAGATACGTGTCACTTGTTGTATGACAAATATATGGATATATATTTATGCATACTTTTCACGAGTTCTTCATTTTTCTGACTGTGTAATGCCGTGCATTGAATTTAAAGGAATGCGAACGAGAGACGTTATTACCTTTGACCCATCAAATGAATGGAATCATTTATTTTCAGAATCAAAGTTTAACATCAAACATTTACATTAATTTGGCAAAATATGAAAATAATAACAGACAGTTTCACAGAAAATGAACTTCAAATCACTCGGCGGTGATTTGAGGACTTTGCTTCAGATATTTCTAAAAATATCTGCACTGATTTATGAGAGAGAGGTGAGTTTAAGAGTAAATTGAGATTTATCTTACAGAGGAAATATGTGAGGGAAATTTAATCTGTTTAACCAGAAATTGCACGCTCCGTCCGATCTCAGCTTCTCACGGTACACTTGGTCAAAATAGAACCATCTACCTGTTGATGATGAATCAGCGTCGGAGTAGTTCCTTTCTGACTCGTTTCAGCGTCTCCGTCGAGAACTACCAAACCTTCAGAGAGTCGTGCGTAGTTAGCTCAAAACAGAATTATAATCCCAAAAACCTCTGGATTCTTCATTGCTCTCTTGGACTCTTCATTGCTCTGAAACTTTCAGAACCGGCTGCACTCTCAAACTATCCAACTCTCTTGGAACTCCATTGGACTCTCACTCTCCCATGAACTCTCAATCTAACATGAACTGGGAAGTTGCCACATTTTATTTGGGTCGACTTCCTGTTCAATTTAGAGCTTTCTGATTCGTGGAAGGACCAGAAAGAGGAGTGGTTTTGACGTAAGGTGTTTATCAACAGTCGAGGTCAGAGAATGAAATTTGTTTTCACATACAGAAAAGATTATTGCAGCAACAGCAGACTTCGTGGAGTCAACTCTTGGTAATCTTCTGAAAAAGTTTAAACATGACATTTTTCTCGGTAAACATTTTAGTTGACCGAAAACCAACCTTTCACATACTTACGACTTGACTCATTTCAGACAGAAAATCAAGGAATGCTTATTCAGGTGATTTCTTCTCTGAATGAGGAATAAAAATCATTACTTACTGTTTATGTAAAATAAAAATGAGTAGTTCTTTTCAACCTGTAAGAATTGAGTGAAACTAACACAATTGATTATCAAAACATTTGTAAAACAGTAATGATTATAGAGGATTGTCTTTTCTGCTTGATTAATTCAAGAAAGAAAGTCATCAGATGGTTCAGACTTATTCAGATCAATGAAAATAACAGTCTCTGTCCATCTGGTAGATTTGAGGTCTTCAGGGTCAGACCTGGTTCACTACA
>NW_023632953.1:0-1344 GCF_014905685.2 Nematolebias whitei | reverse complement strand
GGACTGAATAAAACGTGCATTGAATTTAAGGAAATGCAAAAGTGAGATGTCATTTATGTTTGACCCATCAAAATGAATGCGGTCATTTATTTACAGAATCAAAATTTAACATCAAACATTTACATTAATTTGGCAAATTATGAAAATAACAACAAAGCAATCACTCAGGAAAAATCATACGGCCATGATTTTCCCGTTGCTGCACCACAGGCATTTATAAAACTGTACAACTATGATCTTTTACCCACACGGATGTGAATAAGCACTTTACACAGACATTTCTAAATATCTGGAAGAATTTCTACTTGATAGAAAAGTTTAAAGATGGAAAGAAGTTTAGAGGGAGTTAAGATGGTATGGGAGGGGAAGAAATGTGTTCACCAGAATCGACACTCTCCGGCTTTCTTCAGCTTTTCCTTACAGTACACTTAGGTGATGAAATCGGCTCCTTTACCTGGAGATGTCTCAGGTGGGATTCCGTTTAACGCACCCTTTCAGCGTCTCAGTAGGATGCTGTTACTCGTCCGAAGTAATGGCGAGGCTCTGTTCGACACATATTCACCTCAGTGGAAAATGTTATAATCCCATGGAACTCGGAAGAGCTCTGTTGTCAGGATCATCCCGTCTCTCACAGAACTGGTTGGACTGTGTATCCAGCAGAACTCCAACAGCACTCCATCAGAACTTCAACAGAACCAAGACTGAGTAGACCAGGAAGTACTGACAATTTAAAGAGCTGTTTCCCGGTTCACTTTTGGGAGTATTACCATTGGTCAGAACCGACCAGACGGGGTGTGTGTTGTGACGTAAGAGGTTAGACGAAAAACAAGAATTGTTATGGAAAGATCAGAAATGTTCTCACAGACAGAGAGAGTTTTGTTTTGGCGTGTTTCAGAAACAGGTGCAAAACATCTATATTTACGTCTGAGAGGATTCTAAAACATGACAGTTTTAACATAACAACTTGTTTTTCGTTTGACTCCAACCCTGGGAACGCACACACTTGCTCATTCAAAGGCAGAAATCAGAAAATGCATGATTATTCTGTAACAGCTTTGACATGAGAATAAAAATCATTACTCAGTTAATAACATTGATTAGTGCACTGCAACATCTAAAATGGTTTGAACTAAGACACTTTGATTATCAACATTTGTGGTAGTAATGATAATAAAAAAAGAGAGTGTTCTTTTCACTTGAATCTTCAAGAAAGAAAGTCTCAGGATGGGTGAACCTGTATTTATGGATTCAAATACATGAAATGACAGCTTCTGTCCCACAAGGTTCTTAAGGTCAAGATTTTGACCTTAGACTTAGTTTTTGACATGGGCCTAGTCCACTACA
>NW_023632952.1:0-1344 GCF_014905685.2 Nematolebias whitei | reverse complement strand
ATTCTGCTTCTGCTTTTGTTATTATTCCTATTTAACACAAGGTCATCTGATCTGATTTAGTATTTCATTGTTTCTGACCGAGTTTATGCTTTTTGTTATTATTTCATTGACTTTTGACACAACATGATCTGCTTTAGTATTTCATTGTTTCGAATTGTTTTTGGGTTTTATATTTTTATTCCATGTGCTGTAAATATATTGTGCTACTTTTTATTTGATGATGTGATATTTTTGTTAAGCACTTTGGTAACAGTTTCTGTTTTAAATGTGCTCTATAAATAAATCTGACTTGACTTGACTTGACTTGATAACTGGTCATTTATCAGGAAAAAATCATTTGCTTTTTATGTGTCCTGACAGACTGTATGGCTGTGGACTCTCAGAGACTCACTGTGAAGCTGTGGCCTCAGCTCTGAAGTCCAACCCCTCCCATCTGAAAGAACTGGACCTGAGCATCAATAAACTGCTGGATTCAGGAGTGAAGATTCTGTCTGCTGGACTGGAGAGTCCAAACTGTAGACTGGAGAAGCTAAGGTGATTTAAATGACAATTTGTTTTTCACTAAATTCACTTTCAGTTCTTTACTTCAGTTTGATCTTTTTACTTCATTGATATTTGGGATTTATCTGAACATTAAACCAAAGATATGAAAATGTGTCCAAGTGTCTGTGAAGAAATGTGATCATTTGTCTCCAAAGGTCCAAAGTGAAGTCCAGATGTCAGAGGGATGTTGTTCTCAGTTGTGTTTAACTTTGGAAGAAGCAGACAGAATTAATGTCAGACTGCTGAAGCTTCATATTAGTGTCAGCTGAACTCACGAGTGGATTTGTGTCAGGAACAGAGCGTTCACTTTCAGTGTGAACAGCAGGATTCACAACTGCTTTAATATGATACATGACTGTTGTTGTTGTTGTTGGTGGTGGTGGAGGTATGTGTGTGTTGGGGGGGTCATTTGTTTTTTAAGTTTTCGCAAAATATGCACGGGGAGAACATCTAAACTCCACACAGAAAGACCCCAAGAGGGAAGTGAACCTGCAAACTTCTTGCTGTGAGGCAACAGCTCTAACCACTGGTCCACTGTGCCGCTCCTTATTCCATGAATCAATAAATGTAATTAATTCAAAGTTTCAGGAAATAATCTCTGGATGTTCGTCTACAACTGATTAACTTCTGGACTCAACTGGACTCTAAACGGTCTCCACAGTAAAACAATCTTAACAAACACAAAAATGACTCAAACTTTGTCATTTCTCAACATCAGATGATTTGAATCTAAAACTCTGACATGAAAGGCAGCGGGGGATATTTTTCTCTTTTGCTTGTTCATTTGAAGGTTTCCTGTCT
>NW_023632951.1:0-1344 GCF_014905685.2 Nematolebias whitei | reverse complement strand
TTCTGGTTCAAAATCACTGTGCACCTTCCTTTGTCTGCTGGGAGAATGATGATGTTTTTGTCCTTGCTAAGAGTGGTGAGTGCATCCCTCTCCTCTCTACTGATGTTGGAAGGTGGTGGTTTGGCATTGCTGAGGCAGGATGAAACTTTGATTCTGAGCTGTTCTGCTTCACCCTCTTTCATTTTGTTGTTGCGGATGGCTGATTCTGTGGCTGTGATCATCTCCACCAGAGGAATTGTACTTGGTACAACTGCAAAGTTCAGTCCCCTGGCAAGAATCTCTGTCTCCGGCTGGGTGAGCTGTCTGTCAGATAAATTCTTCACCCACTTTTCTGTCTCCCTGGCATGTAATTGACTACTGGCGTGTTGTC
The DNA here is from genome assembly GCF_014905685.2 of Nematolebias whitei. Lineage (NCBI taxonomy): Eukaryota > Metazoa > Chordata > Actinopteri > Cyprinodontiformes > Rivulidae > Nematolebias > Nematolebias whitei. The sequence goes on along the minus strand of NW_023632951.1, from coordinate 974 downwards.
CTACACTGAATGTGTTGTTATTGGAATAGTGATGGTGTTGATGAGTTATTAGTAAGTTAAACTTATTTTGTTGCCGAGTCTTGGACTTGACATGCTGTGCTAAGCGTGCCTGATCTGTACAGTCCAACACTTGCTGAAGTGTGGTCTGATCTAGACACATAGTTAGTTTCTGTTTAATGTGCTCTTCTTTGGCCTTCAAGGCCTCAATAGTAAAAATGGTCTGTCTCACCCGTTCATTCAGCAGCTGGGTTTGTGCCTTCTGAAGGATCTTGCTTGCCCGGTGCCCGCTGACCGATGATTTTAGTTCCAGGCTCTTGGGAATGATGCCACTTTGTCGACATCTGAGGTTGAATCGCAAGTGGTTCCTGTAGTCTGCCCTCTTCCTTGCTGTTTTCTCAAACTCTCTTACTAGTTTGAGGCAATCCTGGCCAAAGTGATTCAAAATATCCTGATGCATGCTCAATAATCCAGGTAGAAAAATCCAAAAAAGTTCAATCTGGTCCTCTGGACATTCAAAAAAAAACAAAAACAAAACAAAGCAAAAAGAAACATTTCGTCTCTCATCCAAGAGACTTCCTCAGTCTGAGGTGCTGTTTTCAGCTCAGTCTCTTAAATAGCACCTTCTCAGGTGGATCAACCAGTTTTGCTGCTGACAACCAAAACCAACTGATCACATGCTCAAGAAGGACCATCAGCCTAACAATGGATCATTAGCACACTGATGGCTGTTTACTACTCACAGAGGGCTGAGTGATACTAGCAATCACAGCATTGTAAGAGGGGGACAATTTAACCCGGAGGCCTCCACCCCTGTTTAATGATGGACGATTTCTTTTCACAAAGATGGCCTCCTTTACTCCTCTCTCAAACCATCGTTCCTCTCTGTCCAGGATGTGCACATCTTCATCCCTGAAAGAGTGACCGCTTGCCTGGAGATGAGTGTAGACCGCAGAATCCTGGCCTGATGATGTTGA
>NW_023632950.1:0-1344 GCF_014905685.2 Nematolebias whitei | reverse complement strand
CAAAAGATTCCTGAGGCTTTTAAAAACTCCCAGCCTTGTTCATTACTTAAAACCGCAATCATGGGTAAGACTGCCGACCTGACTGCTGTCCAGAAGGCCATCATTGATACCCTCAAGCAAGAGGGTAAGACACAGAAAGAAATTGCTGAATGAATAGGCTGTTCCCAGAGTGCTGCATCAAGGCACCTCAGTGGGAAGTCTGTGGGAAGGGAAAAGTGTGGCAGAAAACGCTGCACAACGAGAAGAGGTGACCGGACCCTGAGGAGGATTGTGGAGAAGGGCCGATTCCAGACCTTGGGGGACCTGCGGAAGCAGTGGACTGAGTCTGGAGTAGAAACATCCAGAGCCACCGTGCACAGGCGTGTGCAGGAAATGGGCTACAGGTGCTGCATTCCCCAGGTCAAGCCACTTTTGAACCAGAAACAGCGGCAGAAGCGCCTGACCTGGGCTACAGAGAAGCAGCACTGGACTGTTGCTCAGTGGTCCAAAGTACTTTTTTCAGATGAAAGCAAATTTTGCATGTCATTCGGAAATCAAGGTGCCAGAGTCTGGAGGAAGACTGGGGAGAAAGAAATGCCAAAATGCCAGAAGTCCAGTGTGAAGCACCCACAGTCAGTGATGGTCTGGGGTGTCATGTCAGCTGCTGGTGTTGGTCCACTGTGTTTTATCAAAGGCAGGGTCAATGCAGCTAGCTATCAGGAGATTTTGGAGCACTTCATGCTTCCATCTGCTGAAAAGCTTTATGGAGATGAAGATTTCATTTTTCAGCACGACCTGGCACCTGCTCACAGTGCCAAAACCACTGGTAAATGGTTTACTGACCATGGTATTACTGTGCTCAATTGGCCTGCCAACTCTCCTGACCTGAACCCCATAGAGAACCTGTGGGATACTGTGAAGAGAAAGTTGAGAGACGCAAGACCCAACACTCTGGATGAGCTTAAGGCCGCTATCGAAGCATCCTGGGCCTCCATAACACCTCAGCAGTGCCACAGGCTGATTGCCTCCATGCCACGCTGCATTGAAGCAGTCATTCATGCAAAAGGATTCCCGACCAAGTATTGAGTGCATAACTGAACATGATTATTTGAAGGTTGGCGTTTTTTGTATTAAAAACACTTGTCTTTCATTGGTGGGATGAAATATGCTCATTTTTTGGGACAGGCCTTTTTGGTTTTCATGAGCTGTATGCCATAATCATCAGTATTAAAACAATTAAAGACCTGAAATATTTCAGTTGGTGTGCAATGAATCTGAAATATATGAAAGTTTCATTTTTATCATTACATTATGGAAAATAATGACCTTTATCACAATATGCTAATTTTTTGAGAAGGACCTGTA
>NW_023632949.1:0-1344 GCF_014905685.2 Nematolebias whitei | reverse complement strand
GTATCGGCCTCCGATACCAGCATAATTTACGTATCGAATTTTTCCGATCCAACCTGCAGAGATTTCTGATCCATGATACATGTTGGCTTCAAACTATGGAATGGATTTCCTGAACATAGGCGTGTCTCATGAACCCAGAGTAATTAGACCCGCCTCACATTCAGGAAATCCATTTCATAGTTTGCAGCCAGCTACAATGTGAGGACTGAGATAGCAGCACTGTGGCTAACAGCTAACCAACTTTTCATCAAAACATGTCCGCTGTGTATTTTACACTAGAAACACCACAAAACAAGACAGCAACGTGCAATGTCTGCAGAGCCATAGCGCCACATTAAACCGCGGTAAAGTTAGTTTTACGTTGGACATTCGAGCTCCAGAGCTTCAGCATGGCACTACACTTGCTCAACCCGAAACAGGCAACTCTACCCTGGCCAGCCGTGTCCAATCTGCCTTGCTCAATCTGCCCGTCTCTGAGGAGGGACAGACTGAACGCGGCTGACCAAAATCAGGCTGCTTGCCTTGAACAATAAGAAGACATTGCTGAAGCCCTGGAGCTCAAATGTTTACAGAGACGTTGCTAAACTTCATCGTAATTAATGACCAACCGCTATCAGTTTTAGAAAACAAAGGATTTCACAGCTTGATACTTGCAGCCAAGATATAGATTACTCTCCAGGAGATATCAGTACAACAGTAGACAATCATAAAAAAAACATGATTTGAAAATTACTAGAAAATTATATATATATATAAAATAAAATAAAAAAGAAACAAAAACAGCTACATTATAAAGTGATGTAAAATACTTAAAACAGGAACATGTCTGTTGATTTATGCCATGAACTTAGCAGATGTTTGAAGCCATTTAACATTTTATTTTATTAATTTATTCATTCATTTAAATTAAATAAAATAAATTCATCAAAAAGAAAACATTGAATGAAAAGAGTGCAGAAAGAAGAAAAATCTTATATCTGCCCCTTATTTAAAAAAATATAAAATAACTATAAACAGTCACTTAAATTAATCACTTTAATATCCACTTTAAAGCTAGGAATAAAAAGAAACATGTTTTGTGTTAACAGAATTTAATTCTAACTTTGAAACTTATCCAACATTAATAAAACTTACCCCAAGTTGCCTTTTTGGACATGCATGCATAGATTTGTACAAATTGTACTTGAGAGGAGATTATTACTGCTTCATATAAAATCAATGATGATGATGAAATCAGAACGGGATCGCTATCGGCCGATATTTAGATTTAGGTATCGGGATCGGATTGGAAGTTAAAAACGTGGATCGTGCATCCCTAATATATATATATATATATATATATAT
>NW_023632948.1:0-1344 GCF_014905685.2 Nematolebias whitei | reverse complement strand
CAACATCGCACAAGGAATCATCTAGCTTCCACCACTACCCAACCTAGCGTGCATTTGTCAAAGCACCTGAATCCAAACACCCGCGCAAGCACGCCCGCCACCACCAGATTTCTCCAAAAGAATGCCCAACAATAGTGGACGCAGGGGCCCACAGACCCGCCCCCCCAGGACACAATGGCAACATAGGGAGGACCAGAGCCACAGACACACAGCGGCCCACAGGCCCGGAGCCCCAGGAGTCTCCCAACAGGGAGAACCGCACCCCCCAGAGAGGAGCAGAGGAAAAAACTGGGTGACCCCAGCCACCACAATGCAGAGCCTAAAGGAAGCTGCAGGGACGAGCCCACAGGTCCGGCCGGCAACCCTTGCTGCCCCCAAGTAGATCTGGCCATGGACACCAAGCCCCGAGGCCATACCACCCCCCAGCAGAGTCCCGACAGAGCCAGGGCACCCAGGCCCCGCCAGGCAGCAACCAGGGCGGACCGATGTACACCCCACCACCCAGCCCAGACGCCGAGAGCCACCAATGCACCGGTGGCAAGGGGGCCCCCCGCCAAAGGGGGGCACGACCGGGGGGAGTGGGCCCCACACCAAACATGGGGCCCAAATTGATCTAAGAGAGGGGGGACCACCAAAAACCCAACCTGAGCAACCAACAGGCACACACAGATAGCCCGACAGAATCTCTGTTGGGCCGGCCGCATGCACTATCTACCCGACAGCGACTACAGGCCGGCCCCAGCCCAAGGGGGAGAGCAGCAGGGAGCCGCAGCCGAGGAGGGCCGGCTCTCACATCAAGAGCCCTGCACCATAGGCCCGGAGACGCCCCAGCACGCCACCTACGCACCCCCCCACACACACAGCACCCCCACTGCAAATGTCACACAGGAAGACTAGCCAGTGCCCTGATGAGGCGAAGCCATGCCCCCAACCGCCGCCCTACACCACCAATGACCACACGTACACTACCATAGCCGACCCCCTGCCGAAAGCCAGCAGCCACCCCGGTCAAAGTGCTGGCCATCGCAACCAGGAACCTAGATTAAAAGAATCGAAACAGCCCAGGAGGAACCGAAGCACCGGCCCCATCACTAACCGCCCCCAAGGCCCAAAGCCCACCCACAGCCCAGACCCCAACAATGCGCCCCCCCCATCCCCAACCCCTAGTGTCACACGGAGAAAGGAGGTGTTTGTGAAAAAAAAAAATCTATATATGCATAAATAAATTATGAACAGACCCACTTCCTCCTCCTCCCACTCGAATATGGTGTTGATGCATGTTGTTATACAGTGCGTTTAAAATGGGGGGATGAGGTGGCGACCGGCACAGACCCACCTCTTGCC
>NW_023632947.1:0-1344 GCF_014905685.2 Nematolebias whitei | reverse complement strand
CTTTTATTATTATTTTCTAGCCAACAGGCTAGAATACATCTCAAAATTGATAAAATACACACCCCTTGATGAACCCTGGCTAGACGTAGAAGAGACACTTTGCAATAATATAATGATCTCGGACCTTCCATTCATTAGCTCAAACATAAAACGACAGGAATGCTTTAAAAGCATCAATATCAGCTCCTCTCTGACAGCTTGGTGGGAGTTTCTTAAAATGACAGTCTTCACTAATCCCATGTAAACGTACACCCATCTGGAACAACCCTGACATCCTACAACAGAATAAGATGATAAACTTCCCAGGTTGGAGGTGTAAAGGAATTGAATATTTGGAACATATATATGAAGAAGTGGACTACATCCCATTTAACAGATTAATTACACAATATGGGATTGATAAGAATAAATTTTTAGAATATCAACAAATTAAATCTATAACCAAAAATAAATTTAACCTTAATAACACTAGGATTGAAATGTCAACAAGTGTATTAGAATTCCTTAATCTTAACCCTCCCAAATTACTATCTAAGGTTTATCAGAAACTCAGTAAAATAGATGAATCTATATCTCTTCCCATTGTAAAATGGGAGACAGACTTGTCAGTTAATTTTGACCAAAACTTTTGGTCGCAGATCTGTCTGAGAACTTTTAAGATGACTAAAAACTCGAATTTACAACTAATACAATACAAAATCCTTCATAGAGTACACTATACAGGTCAACGGATGTTCAAGATGGGTTTCGCATCATCTAATGTTTGCTCACAGTGTACAGACAATATTCCGGACAATTACATCCACGCATTTTGGTTCTGTCCACCTGTTCAGAGGTTTTGGTGCCGGATATGTGAAGACTATCAAAGTGTCTGAGATGTAATATTCCACTCTCTCCGTCAGTTTGCTTATTGGGCCACTTAGATGATGTCACCTTGGAGACAAAATCAATTCATATTATTCTCACTGCCCTATGTATAGCAAAAAAAACTATACTCATGAATTGGAAAAATAAAAATACACTTGGTATTAAACAGTATAAAACCTTCTGTTAGATTACATCAGTCTTGAGACAGCCTGTACCCCCACATCGGACTATTGTCTCTGGACTTCTTTAATCGGCTCCAACATGTAGTGGAGGTGGGTGGTCCCCTTTGATTCTGTCCCGTGGGGCATGGTGGTCGGTGTGGGTGGGGTGTCGGGGCTGGGGACGTGGGGGGGGTCATGGGCCTGCGTGGTGGCGCCCGACTGGGGAGGTGGCTCTGGTGGTTCTGGGTGATGGCCTGTGCTAGCTGCATGCGGGCTTCTGGGCGGTCTGTACCGGCGGACATGGGTTACTGGCCTG
>NW_023632946.1:0-1345 GCF_014905685.2 Nematolebias whitei | reverse complement strand
CTGTAGTGAACCTGATCTGACCCTGATCTGACCCTGATGACCCCAAATCTATCAGATGGACAGGGACTGTTATTTCATTGATCTGAATACAGTCTGAGCCATCTGATGACTTTCTTTCTTGAATTAATCAAGCAGAAAAGACAATTCTCTATGATCATCACTGTTTTACAAAATGTTTGATAACCAAAATTGTGTTAGTTCACTCAATGTTACAGGTTGAAAAGAACTACTCATTTTTATTTTACATAAACAGTAAGTAATGATTTTTATTCCTCATTCAAAGAAGAAATCAGGTTAATATGCATTTCTTGATTTTCTGTCTGAAATGAGCCAAGCAATGTAAGTGTGTTAAAGGTCGGTTTCGGTCAACTAAAATGTTTACCGAGAAAGATGTCATGTTTAAACTTTTTCAGAAGATTACCAAGTGTGAGACTCCAAAAAGTCTGAAGTCCGACAATAATCTTTCTGTTTGTTACTAAACAATCCTTGACTTTTAATAACATCTTACATCATAAACCACACCTCTATTCCTGGTCCATCGACCAATCAAAAGCTCTCAAATGAACCGGAAGTCGACCCATTTAAAATGTGGCAACTTCCCAGTTCATGTTAGAATTCAGGAGAATTCCAGAGAATTCCAGAAGCTGGAGAGCCTGAGGAGATGAAGAACTACAGAGTTACTGGAGTTGAAAGATTCTGTTAGAGTCTGAGAAGTTCTGAAGAATGAAAGGAGTTCAGAGTTCTTGGGTGCAAACGCGTTCAGGATGATCCAGAGACGTTTTGGGATTATAACTTCTGTTTGAACAAACCACACACGACTATCTAAGGATTTCAGCTGCTCTCAACGGAGACGCTGAAAAAGTCTGGAGGATTCTCTATCGAGCTGATCTACGTCAACCAGGTAACAGTCTCCTCTTCGACTAAAGTGTACCGGAGGCAAGCTGAGATCTGATGAAGCGTGCACGTTCTGGTCAAACAGATTAATTCCCTCACATATCTCTCTGTAAGATAACTCCATTTCATCTTAAAACTCTCCTCTTTCTCATAAAATCAGTACAGATATTTTAGAAATATCTGAAGCAAAGTCCTCGTTCACCGCCGAGTGATCGATGTCCCTTTTCTGTGAAACTTGTCTGTTATTATTTTCATATTTTGCCAAATTAATGTAAATGTTTGATGTTAAACTTTGATTCTGAAAATAAATGGCCGCATTCACTTTGATGGGTCAAAGATAAATAACGTCTCTCGTTACATTTCTGTTAAATTCAATGCACGACATTACACAGTCAGAAAGATGAGGAACTCGTGAATATTGTATGCATATATATCTCATATATTGTCATAC
>NW_023632945.1:0-1345 GCF_014905685.2 Nematolebias whitei | reverse complement strand
AACCTTGTGGGACAGAAACTGTTATTTCATTGATCTGCATCCAGAAATACAGTTTGACCCATCCTGAGACTTTCTTTCTTGAATTAATCAAGTAGAAATGACAATTCTCTATGATCATTACTATTTTACAAATGTTTGATAATCAAATTGTGTTAGTTCACTCAATGTTTACAGGTTGAAGAGAACTACTCATTTTTATTTACATAAACAGTAAGTAATGATTTTTATTCCTCATTCTAAGAAGAAATCAGGTTAATATGCATTTCTTGATTTTTCTGTCTTCAATGAGCAAGTTTTGTAAGTGTGTGTTAAAGTTCAAGTTTCGGTCAACTAAAAGTTTACTGAAAAAAAAATGTCATGTTTAACTTTTACAGCAGATAATAGGAGTAGAGACTCCACGAAGTCTGAAGTTCTCCAATAATCTTTCTGTCTGTCACTAAAACAATCCTTGACTTTTCATAACACCTTACATCACAAACCACACCTCTTTCTGGTCCATCGACCAATCAAAAAGCTCTCAAATGACCCGGAAGTCGACCCATTTAAATGTGGCAACTTCCCAGTTCTCGTTAGAATGAGTTCAACATGGGAGTTTTCAAAGCTTGAAAGTTTTTCCTGGAGAAGAGTTCCAGACTTTAACTCTCTGAAGAGAGTTACAGAGTTCAGAGTTCTTGGATGCTAACGCAGGCGTCCAGAATGCTTCTATTGGAATCCAGAATCCAGAGACGGTTTTGGGAATTATAACCTCTGTTTGGATAACCTCGCACGACTCTCGAAGTATTTTAGCTGTTCTCAACGGAGACGCTGAAAGAGTCAAAGGAAGAATTCTATACCGACGCTGATCTATCATCAACCAGGTAAAAGTTCTACTTCGACCAAGCGTACCGTGACCAAGCTGAGAACTGAAGGAGCGTGCACGTTTCTGGTCAAACAGATTAATTCCCTCACACATCTCTCTGTAAGATAAATCTCCATTTTCCATCTTAAACTCTCCTTTCTCCTAAAATCATTACAGATATTTTAGAAATATCTGAAGCAAAGTTCTCAATCACCGCCGTGTGATTGATGTCTGCTGTTCTGCTGAGAAGTGAGGACAATTGCCGTATTGTGCCCACTTTCTGTGAAACTAGCCATGTTATTGTTTTCATATTTTGCCAAATTAATGTAAATGTGTGATGTTAAACTTTGATTCTGCAAATAAATGACCGCATTCATTTTGATGGGTCAAAGATAAATAACGTCTCTCGTTACATTTCTGTTAAATTCAATGCACGACATTTACACAGTCAGAAAAATGAAGAACTCGCGAAATGTATGAATATATCCTGCATATGTCATACTACAT
>NW_023632944.1:0-1345 GCF_014905685.2 Nematolebias whitei | reverse complement strand
AGAGGATCGAGGGTCAATTCATCTCACAAGACCCTCGGAGCATGTGGAGGGGCATTAAGTGCATAACAGATTATAAAGGAAGGAGTGAACAATGCCCCAAAGACCCATCTCTGCCTGATGCCCTCAACAAGTTCTATGCACGCTTTGAAGACCCGAACAGACCACCCAGCACCAGACTCACCTCGCCACCGGATGAAGAGCATCTCAGCGTGACCTCAGCAGAAGTAAGGAGTACCTTCAGGAGGATTAATCCGCACAAAGCAACTGGCCCAGACAACATCCCCGGAAAAGTGTTGAAGGAATGTGCTGATCAGCTCTGTGAGGTGCTGGCAGACATCTTTAACACCTCACTTACCCTGGAGACAGTTCCCACCTGCCTGAAGACTGCCACCATCATCCCAGTCCCAAAAAGCTCTACAGTGACTGGTCTGAATGACTATCGGCCAGTGGCCCTCACCCCGATAGTCGCTAAATGCTTCGAAAAACTGGTCATGACTCACATCAAAACAACCATCAACATCAACGAGGACCCTCATCAGTACGCATACCGTGAGAACCGATCAACAGAGGATGCAATCTCCTCTGTGGTCCACACTGCACTCAACCACCTGGAGCAGAAAAACTCTTACGTCCGTATGCTCTTTGTGGACTTCACATCCGCCTTCAACACCATGATCCCCCAAACCCTGATGGACAAACTATCCACACTAGGACTAAGCCCCTCCATTTGCAACTGGGTACTAGACTTTTTAACAAACAGACCACAGTTAGTGAGGATCCACAACCTCTCCTCCTCCACCATAACCCTCAGCACTGGCTCTCCTCAGGGATGTGTGTTGAGCCCCCTCCTGTTTACTCTGCTCACATATGATTGTGCAGCTACCCATCCAGGCTGTCACATTGTAAAGTTTGCAGATGATACAGCGGTGGTGGGATGCATCACAAACAATGATGAGTCCAGCTACAGGCAGGAGGTGGAACACCTGGAGAGCTGGTGCAGAGAGAATAACCTTCACATCAATGTGAAGAAGACAAAGGAGATGATTGTGGACTTCAGAAGGAACAAAAACACCTACACCCCCCTGAACATAAGAGGATCTGCGGTGGAAGTGGTCTCCAGCTACAAGTACTTGGGTGTACACATGAATGACAACCTCAGCTGGAGCAACAACACCACCAGCCTGATCAAGAAAGCTCATCAGAGACTCTACTTCCTCAGACGGCTGAGGCGAGCTGGTCTGGGAAGCTCAGTCCTCACCTCCTTCTACAGGTGTGCAGTGGAGAGCATCCTGTGCTCGAGCATCAATGTGTGGCATGGAGGCTGCACAGCTGCAGAAAGAAAAGC
>NW_023632943.1:0-1345 GCF_014905685.2 Nematolebias whitei | reverse complement strand
CTTTAGCTGATCTTTGAAGCTCCTATAAAGTTTCACCTGCTACATCACCTGGTCCTAGAATGTCTTTTAAAGAGGAGCAGCACATGATATCCTTCCGCCATGCACTACCATCCACCAGAGCCCTGTCCAGCAACCTGATATCCCTCCGCGCAGCACTAACAGCATGTAACTCATAAACTCACTCATCATTCGCACTCTGACGCTGTCTGTCTGTTGTGCGCCAAATTAGCGATTTTTTAAAAACAAATCTATATTTCCTGTTTTGTTTTGTTTTTTAAATCGGTGCAGGTGCGGCTAAAAGTGCGCGTCGTGTGGGCAGGTTTAGCTGGGGAGGGGAGGCGCACGGTGCCAGATCCGGGGACTGGAGCACAGAGGCTGGGAGCAACAAGTGCCTCTTTTTTTTTTTTTTTTTCCCCTCCTCCCTGCACTTCCTGAGCGCCAGTGTTGCACGGTGGAGCGGAGGATATGACAGTCAGTCGGCGCTAACGCGAGCGGATCTGTGTTTTGTCCCAACGCTGAGATGACTTCTGGCTCGTGGCGCGCGGCTCCGGGGCTGCTCGTGGCCGCTCTGCTCCTCCTGAGCGCCGGCGTGCGCAGAGCCGAGGCTGCGGTGAGTCCTGCTCCACACAGCAACTCTTCTCCGACTGAACAAGCTGCAGCTGTTCACCTACTGTAAACCAGTAACAGTGCTTCAGCTGAAACTATTCACCTGTTTAAAATTATTATTTGGATTTAATCCTGTCGCATGCACATTGTCCTCTGCACCGTTTTCAGTCTTTAGTTGTGTCTGGGTGGAGAAAGGACTCCGACATTTGTAGCTTCAACACCACCTTCCTTTTAGCTGTGATTTGGTTGTGTGATCAAGTGAGGAGAAGGATCCCCCCCACCCTGTCCAGGTGTTAGACTGGTTCATTGATGGGGTACTTGCAGCTTTTCATAGTTCAACCTGTGTCATGTTTAATAGCAGCAGAGCCACAGCAGGAGTTTATGTTTTTATAAATGTCTTTTTAGCTTGTGCACATGCTGCAGCTAAAGCTCAGAATCAGCAGCTGCAGCTTCACATCTGTCCAAGTGTCCCTCTGTCTCATGCATTATTCCAGCTGCTCCAATCTGCGCTGCTGAATATTCACACCGACATTAATAATTCAGCAGGCTGAAGGCTCCGCCCACCTGAGCGGCTCGTCCAATCAGAATAACGCAGGTGTCTTCAGGCATTGTGGTGTTGAAAGGACTGGTTTTGGTACGATGAGTAGTTCATATCTTACCTGTAGCAGATAGCTGTTTAAACATCCTCCGTTTGGAGAAATAGTTTAAATCTGACTGGACTAATGAGCTAATGGCTAGT
>NW_023632942.1:0-1345 GCF_014905685.2 Nematolebias whitei | reverse complement strand
GAGCACAGGATGCTCTCCACTGCACACCTGTAGAAGGAGGTGAGGACTGAGCTTCCCAGACCAGCTCGCCTCAGCCGTCTGAGGAAGTAGAGTCTCTGATGAGCTTTCTTGATCAGGCTGGTGGTGTTGTTGCTCCAGCTGAGGTTGTCATTCATGTGTACACCCAAGTACTTGTAGCTGGAGACCACTTCCACCGCAGATCCTCTTATGTTCAGGGGGGTGTAGGTGTTTTTGTTCCTTCTGAAGTCCACAATCATCTCCTTTGTCTTCTTCACATTGATGTGAAGGTTATTCTCTCTGCACCAGCTCTCCAGGTGTTCCACCTCTTGCCTGTAGCTGGACTCATCATTGTTTGTGATGCATCCCACCACCGCTGTATCATCTGCAAACTTTACAATGTGACAGCCTGGATGGGTAGCTGCACAATCATATGTGAGCAGAGTAAACAGAAGGGGGCTCAACACACATCCCTGAGGAGAGCCAGTGCTGAGGGTTATGGTGGAGGAGGAGAGGTTGTGGATCCTCACTAACTGTGGTCTGTTTGTTAAAAAGTCTAGTACCCAGTTGCAGATGGAGGGGCTTAGTCCTAGTGTGGATAGTTTGTCCATCAGGGTTTGGGGGATCATGGTGTTGAAGGCGGATGTGAAGTCCACAAAGAGCATACGGACGTAAGAGTTTTTCTGCTCCAGGTGGTTGAGTGCAGTGTGGACCACAGAGGAGATTGCATCCTCTGTTGATCGGTTCTCACGGTATGCGTACTGATGAGGGTCCTCGTTGATGTTGATGGTTGTTTTGATGTGAGTCATGACCAGTTTTTCAAAGCATTTAGCGACTATCGGGGTGAGGGCCACTGGCCGATAGTCATTCAGACCAGTCACTGTAGAGCTTTTTGGGACTGGGATGATGGTGGCAGTCTTCAGGCAGGTGGGAACTGTCTCCAGGGTAAGTGAGGTGTTAAAGATGTCTGCCAGCACCTCACAGAGCTGATCAGCACATTCCTTCAACACTTTTCCGGGGATGTTGTCTGGGCCAGTTGCTTTGTGCGGATTAATCCTCCTGAAGGTACTCCTTACTTCTGCTGAGGTCACGCTGAGATGCTCTTCATCCGGTGGCGAGGTGAGTCTGGTGCTGGGTGGTCTGTTCGGGTCTTCAAAGCGTGCATAGAACTTGTTGAGGGCATCAGGCAGAGATGGGTCTTTGGGGCATTGTTCGCTCCTTCCTTTATAATCTGTTATGCACTTAATGCCCCTCCACATGCTCCGAGGGTCTTGTGAGATGAATTGACCCTCGATCCTCTGTGCATATGTGGCCTTGGCCCTCTTAATACCAGCAACCAGCTCTTTTC
>NW_023632941.1:0-1345 GCF_014905685.2 Nematolebias whitei | reverse complement strand
GTTTACGTTTGAGGTCTAAAAGTGAATCCAGTTATCTTTGATTTTGGTTCTAAAACTGGTCAAAGAACCAAACAAGAACCTGAGTTGAACGACCCGGTTCTGACCCATTTGGTTTAACACTTGTCTGAAGTCAAGACTCTGCAGGAACCAGAACCAGCTCAGATCCCAAACCTGGTTTCATCTTTCGTTTGTTGTTGAATGGTGTGATTTCATTGATCCGGTACTAGAACTATTTCTGTTCTGGACCTGACAGTCTGATGTCAGAGTGTCCCTGAACGCACCACGAGGACTGACGATCAGCAGCAGACCAGTCAGTGATGGGAGATTTAAAACGTTAACTGAACTTTGTTGCCTTAAAGACGAGGCGGCAGCGAACCAGAGGTCCCATGTTTGACACCAAATGATCAGCTGATCTCAGATCAGCTGTGTGTCTCCTAGTTGGGACTTCCTGTCATCAAGAAGAGACTTCCTGTTATCAAGCAGGGACTTCCTGTTATCATGCAGGGATTTCTTGTTGGTCCTAATTTCCTGTTTGATGGTTATTGAGGAAACATTCAGTTGATCAGTTTTTGTTTAAAATGGTTTAAACCTGCAGAAATTCTGATGTTCTGGTCTAGATACAGATGTTTGTGTTTTTGCCCATGTTTCAGTCAAAGTCCAGATGTTTCCAGTAAAAAGTTTTGATCCAGACCAGATGTCAGTTTCAGTCCACATGTTTCATAATTGGGTTATAATGTGTGTTTTAGTCCAGATGTTTCAGTTTCATGACAGATGTTCCAGTTTCAGGCCAGATGATTGTTTTAGACCAGATGCTGTTTGTGTTCTGGTCCAGATGTTTCAGCCCAAATGTTTATTTTAGTCCTGTTGTTTTAGTTTTGATCCAGATGTTTCAGTATCTGTCCAGATATTTTGGTCCAGATGTTTGTGATCTAATCCAGATGTTTCAGTTCATATATTTCAGGCCTGACGTTTGTTTTAGTCCAGATGTTTAAGTTTCAATCCAGATGTTTCAGTTTCTGTCCAGATGTTTTTGTTCTGGTCTAGATGTTTCCATTTCTGTCCAGATATTTTGTTTCAGTCCAGATGTTTACATTTTGGTCCAGATGTTTTCGTTCAGGTGCAGATGTTTCGGTCTGGATGTTTCTTTTTCAGTCCAGCTGTTTTTGTTCTGGTCTAGATGTTTCCATCTGAATCTAGTTGTTGATGATCTTCAGTGCCTTACTCGGGGGCAGGTTGATCAGTTTCATCAGTTTCTGTATTTATTGTATAATTTATAAATATTTGTTTGTGGTATTCGGTGCGCCCCCTGCAGGGCGGTGACTGTAAATACAAACAGAAAAATAAA
>NW_023632940.1:0-1345 GCF_014905685.2 Nematolebias whitei | reverse complement strand
CCCCCCCCACACACACACACACACACACACACACATGCACACACACAATCAGAGCCAGCGAGCAGGCCTATAGAGTGAACATCCATCAAGCTGAAACCATATTTCTTTTGACTACAGTTTGTAAAGACAGCATCATTGGCTCTCAGCAACATGTGATCTGCAGGCGCTCATGAGCAGGAACTTTATTAAAGCTGCTGACTGTAAGCAGCATCAAACGCTGCAGCTTTGTTCAGGCTGCTGCTGCACAACAGCAGAATAGTCACATACAGTAGAGTCACGTTAAATATTTAGCCTTTCTTAAAAGAAGAAATACTGCCTTTCACGCCAGCGTTTTCAAATAAAATCATTTGTGTGAAGCCATTATGGTCATAACTTGAACAGACAAACAAATGGTTTTTGTACCCTCTTTGTCAAATCAAAAGAGAAGTACACAAATGCTCATGCTCAGTGTTAGCAGTTTGCAATGCATTGTGGTCTAGATATATTCACATCTACTTCTGGTTCTTTGAAATACACTAAACAGTGTTTAGTAACAGGAGTGGTGGCGCAGAGCTTAGAGAAGGTGGGCATGTGTAAGATAAGGTCGCCGGTTCAACTCCCAGTACCGACAACATCAAAATGTGAGTGCGAAAGGTGAAGCACCCACACCTGTTTCCACCCTCATTTACCCCACTCTGGGCCCTTGAGCAAGGCCCTTAACCCCCACCATCTGCTCCCCTGAGCGTGCAGATAGCAGCTCTCTGCTCCACACAGAGGTCTGTGGTAGCTCGGTGGTCTGTGGTTGTGTCAGGACGGGCATCCCGCGTAAAAACAATCACCAAGTTGTTGGTGATTGTTCACTAAGTTCACTGTGGCGACCCCTGAAGAAGGAGCAGCCGAAAGAAGGTTCATTCATCAATCAGCCAATTGTGTGTCATGTCCAATCTTATTTTGAAAAACTGCAACAGAGCGAGTTTGCGAGGGACGACTGCACCTTGAAGGAGAAATATCTTGTTAAGAAGAAAGAACCCATGTAGCACACGTTTTCTGGAAAGTAAAATAGTTTACATCAGTGATGGGGAAGGAATTGCGCCACTCAAGGTGGCTACATGTTGGAGCAGCTCCGTTACTTTCATTCTGAGATTTTGCTTTTGGAAACTTTAATTCCTATTTTGCTGGATGTAAATCACATCTTTTGGATGGTTGTTTCCTCTGGTATCAGATGCTGTGCAGCTGGAAGGATTTTTACTGAAACTTCTTCAGTTTTGGACATTTGTTATGATGCGTAACCATGGCAACAAGGCAGTTTTCTACAGCCAACAGCAGCTGATTAACATCTCAAAAGCTCAAATAATATCTCAACTAC
>NW_023632939.1:0-1345 GCF_014905685.2 Nematolebias whitei | reverse complement strand
TGTATACGGGTTGTGTCACTACTTGTCATGCACGAGCTGATCGTCATGTGTCTGTTTACTCTTTTAGAAAAAGAAGGTGGTTTGAAGCTCTTTTTAAAAGCTCAGCCTGAGAAGAAAATCAGAATAAGCTTTATTATCATTGTGCTGAAATACAGTGAGATTATGTTCACAGTCGTCCGAAAGATGGGCGGAGTGCACGTTGCTGCTGCTCCTGAGAGTGCGGCCCCTTATGCTTTAAAACAGGGAAAGGCTATGAGGAGAGGAAAGTGGTATTACAAAAAGATCTCTTCACAGCTTGTCTTTGTCAGGACACAATTTAAGACATCAAAAAACTCTACCAGCAAACACATTTATAGACACATTACATGCATTTGATGACAAGACGATGAGATTTGTCTATGAAGCACTCCCAGATAGCACCGTAGTCCTGTTAAGATGTTGGTGTCAGTCAGTACAGTTCTGATAAGCGTTCACAGAAGTTCTCAGGAGGGTGTTGCGATAGACAGAGCTTAGTTTACACATAACCCAGGAGAAATTTGATAAGTCGGTCTGCTTCAAGGCCAAACGGGGGAGTCCGGGTCAGATAAGCCACAGTTGTTGATTTTTTTCAGGCAGACTGTAATTTCTTGTCAGTCTTGAGTCCTGCTGGTACTTTTAATCCAAAATGGCCAGATATGTGGGCATTCCACTGGTCCGTGCTTATGAGCCTCCTCCAAGGTCGTCCTCAACGTGCTGGTGAGTCCCAGAAGCCGCAGGTGGCCTGTGATTCTCACAAATCGCTTCTGTCGCCAGAAGCATCTATAAGGTGTGTGGTGGTGGGGGGCACTATAGTGTGTGTGTGTGTGTGTGTGGGGGGGGGGCACTATGGTGTGTGTGCGTGTGTGTGCGTGTGTGTGCGTGCGCACATGCACCCATGTGCAAACAATTGTACACTAGTTTACAAAAAAAGCAGCATTTCATCTAGATTTCCTTACTTTAATTCCACTTAAAGCATGTTTCTCACCAATTTTGTGTAAATTCAGCAGTTTTAAAGACATTTGAATTTTAGTACACGTCAGGTCGGCACTATTTGTGTTTATAGAGAAATAAAAAACATCTCCACTGGACTTTATTACTTGTGTTCAACACTACTCATCTAAATGATGTTTCTCATGAAGCCTGTGGACATTAAGGTCTCTTACATCTGCAGCGTCTCTCACACCTGCAGCGTCTCTTACACCTGCAGCGTCTCTTACACCTGCAGCGTCTCTTACACCTGCCGCATCTCTTACACCTGCAGCGTCTCTTACACCTGCAGCGTCTCTTACACCTGCAGGGTCTCTTACACCTGCAGCGTCTCTTACAC
>NW_023632938.1:1034-1345 GCF_014905685.2 Nematolebias whitei | reverse complement strand
TTGAGGTGTAGACATAGTCAACATACATATTCTGAAAGATGGAAGACATTATTTTGGATGGAATATTTTTTGCAGTAGGCGTCAAGAATTGGATTGTGCAATGTTTAATGAAAGTTTTCACTCTTATGTAATTGAGCAGTTAAAACATCTCTTGTACAATCCAGGACACCTGAAGGACTCTGTTGAAGGTAAACGCTGTGGTCCCAGGATAGAACTTGCTAACAGATGATTAATGTTGATAACAGATGAATGTTGAATCAGACTTTTAATAATTGGATTGTTTATTTTTCCTTCTCAGGCTGCTGAGAAGG
>NW_023632938.1:0-934 GCF_014905685.2 Nematolebias whitei | reverse complement strand
ATGTTGATAACAGATGAATGTTGAATCAGACTTTTAATAATTGGATTGTTTATTTTTCCTTCTCAGCAGCCTGAGAACAGCGCTGTGGAAGGGGGACGATGAGTCTGGATAGGCCCACAAAACAGACAGGTAATCTTCAGATACATACAGCATCCATCTGAGGTTGATCATGACCCTCCAGTGCCGGGTGCCGGATCAGATACCAGATGTGTCGGGGGACGCTGAAGTTGGGTCTGGGAAAACTGACCAATGGGACGGTTCAGAGAAGCTGTCAGTCGAGCACCACTGACACAACAACAAAGGAATTGTCAGCCAAACAAAATGACTTTTCAAAGCAAAGATCTATCAGTCCAACAGCGAACTGAATTAACTGTCCAGAGGGGGTCCTGGAGTTGGTCCACAGCGGGTACATCCAGTCAAGTCTTGCTGTATGCTGAGATATGAACTGCTGTACAAAGCTGAACTGGTCTCCAGACAAAGGGAGACAAACTGAAGACTGAAAGGCTGAAAGGAAAACTGGTGGTCAATCTGTCCAAGGTCACTAACAACAGCTGCAGCCTGACGGAGGTGTCAACCCCACATTTGGTCTGTGATGGTCATCCGAGCGCCTTGGGGTCATGATCAAAACTGCAGTTGGCTTTGATAATAATCACTCACATAGGCTCATTTTAAAACAGGTGACACAACATAACACAGAAGTACTGATGTGGGAGTGCTAGATGATTCGCCCTTTTCCAATTGCTCTGAGATGAAAGTTGTTTTATTACCTCTAAACCTAATCGAACTATGAATAATGCTCCCCCACCCCTGAGCATAATATTGACTTTTTAACTTTTCATTTATACAGGTCACCAAGTCTCGTTCCAGAGAAAACCTGTACCTAAAACCTGATTCGGAGAGAGTTCACTAATGTTTTCTAAAATAATACTAAATG
>NW_023632937.1:0-1345 GCF_014905685.2 Nematolebias whitei | reverse complement strand
GGCGTGGGTCAAGATACAAAGAGCTGTGAGACTATGGAAACGCTGGAAATCACAAAGTTTTGTTAACGAATGTGAAAGTTGATGTTCAAAAGTTCAACGCTTCGTTTCAAATGGAACCTTTGGTTCAGTGTTTGTCAGAAATGTTTGGTTGTGAAGCTCAGGCTTTAGATGATGGATGGACACACAGACAAGAAACAGATGTTTGAATGATCCAGAGGAACATTTCAAAAATACACGGAGAAATGTTTCAACATAGAAACTACTTTCATGTTTTGAAACACTCAAATGTTTTTTCATCCAAAAGTGTTTTTGTGTTTGTGCTTTTTTCACTGAACTTACAGAGTTTAGATGTTTTCAAAGTCTCAGTGATTTTCTTTCCTTCATCAGCAGCTAAATGTAGAATATTTGATGATTCATGGAGTCAAATAGTGTTTCATCAAACAGATGTTGTGCTGCTGTTTTCAATTGTGTCCTAAATGTGAAAAGTGATGCGAGGACATCGTTTGATTGTCCACTCTGAAGACTTTAGAGAAAGACAAACAGAGGTTTCTCTGAGACACTTGAAGCTGGAAGTGTTCATTCAAGTGTTTCTTGTGAGCCTCTAAACCCTGAGCAGACTCAAACATGTCTCTGGTCTCACACTCAAACACTCGGGACACATCAGCTGAAATAAAGTCCACGTTGCTGCAAAGATCTGCTGTGAAAACAAAGTGGAAACATGAAAGCAGCAGGAAAAGTGATTTTTAATGCTGCACACAAGATGAGTTTTCTGTGGATCATCAGAGACAAATATTGTCCACAAGTGATTTCAGCAGCATCTGCTGGTTAAGGCCAGTGTTCCGTCAACAGCTGTTTCCTCTTCCTCACATCTGTTTGACAGAATCAAAGGAGTGAACTGGTTAGAAATGTGTTCCAGTTTGATCCACGTGAAGTTGAAGAATTCAAAGTGAAAGAATTCAACAAGAGCCTCAACAGTCTTCTACTCTCCATCATGTTCAGCCTCTGGATTGAGACGTTTCAAACACTGAAAAGTTCATTTCCTTCGGCTTCCAATGATTTTAGCAGCTTAAGTCTTTTTTCATCGACTCCTTTAAGAATATATTTTGACTTGTTCTTAAATGTTGTGTTTGAACACCTTCACTTTGTTGTTTTATGGCTGTTATTTTGGCCTTTGTTGTTCAGCACATTGCTCAACTCTTGTTGTTTAAATCTGCTTTATTAATAAAGTTGATCTCATTTGATCCATGGATCAGCCTGTATTCTATATTTATACAACATGTCATGATGTTACACAAGTACTTGATGTTTTTTCTAAGATAATGGCTGAACTTTAGGACTTGATGAC
>NW_023632936.1:0-1346 GCF_014905685.2 Nematolebias whitei | reverse complement strand
AGATATATGCATACAATTTTCACGAGTTCCTCATCTTTCTGACTGTGTAAATGTCGTGCATTGAATTTAACAGAAATGTAACGAGAGACGTTATTTATCTTTGACCCATCAAAATGAATGCGGCCATTTATTTTCAGAATCAAAGTTTAACATCAAACATTTACATTAATTTGGCAAAATATGAAAATAATAACAGACAAGTTTCACAGAAAATGAACTTCAATCATGCGGCGGTGATTGAGGACTTTGCTTCAGATATTTCTAAAATATCTGTACTGATTTTATGAGATAGAGGAGAGTTTTAAGATGAAATGGAGATTATCTTACAGAGAGATATGTGAGGGAATTAATCTGTTTGTCCAGAACGTGCACGCTTCATCAGATCTCAGCTTGCCTCCGGTACACTTTAGTCGAAGAAGAAACTGTTACCTGGTTGATGTAGATCAGCTCGGTATAGAATCCTTCCGACTATTTCAGCGTCTCCGTTGAGAGCAGCTGAAATCCTTCGAGAGTCGTGCGTAGTTTGTTCAAACAGAAGTTATAATCCCAAAACGTCTCTGGATCATCCTGAACGCGTTTGCACCCAAGAACTCTTAACTCCTTTCACTCTAACAGAACTCTCAGGATCTGCATCACTCCCTCCAAACTCTTTCCTTCTAGGAACTGACTAGACTCTTCAAAATCTTTCAACCCCAGCAACTCAGCGTCTCAGCTTCTTGCAACTCCTTCAGCCTCTCATCTCCTTAACTCCCCCATGAACTGGGAAGTTGCCACATTTTAAATGGGTCGACTTCCGGTTCATTTGAGAGCTTTTGATTGGTCGATGGACCAGGAATAGAGGTGTGGTGTATGATGTAAGATGTTATTAAAAATCAAGGATTGTTTAGTAACGAACAGAAAGATTATTGTAGGACTTCAGACTTCGTGGAGTCTCACACTTATAATCTTCTGAAAAAGTTTAAACATGACATCTTTCTCGGTAAACATTTTAGTTGACCGAAAACCGACCTTTAACATACTTACATTGCAGACAGAAAAATCAAGAAATGCATATTAACCTGATTTCTTCTTTGAATGAGGAATAAAAATCATTACTTACTGTTTATGTAAAATAAAAATGAGTAGTTCTCTTCAACCTGTAAGCATTGAGTGAACTAACACAATTTGATCATCAAACATTTGTAAAACAGTGATGATTATAAAAATTGTCTTTTCTGCTTGATTAATTCAAGAAGGAAAGTCACCAGATGGCTCAAACTGTATTCAGATCAATGAAATAACAGTCTCTGTCCATCTGATAGATTTGAGGTCATCAGGGTCAGATCAGGGTCAGATCAGGTTCACTA
>NW_023632935.1:529-1346 GCF_014905685.2 Nematolebias whitei | reverse complement strand
ATATATATATATATATATATATTGTATATGTATTATTCTGCCCTCCCTCTGGTTGCTAGCCAATTCAATTCAAAAATACTTTATTAGAACCAGAGGGAAATTAAATAGACAGATAGATAACTCTTCCCAGTTTTGAAGCATCAATAGTGTTTGCTGAACTTTATTCACCACACCGTTGGTCAGAGTAAAACTGTAAAATATACAAGCATGAAAGAGCTGAAATGACACATGAAGCTAACACCTGCTGCCGTTAGTTAGCTTAAATGCTTATATGCTAACAATAATATCAGACACATATTAAACCACATTTTGGTCAAAACAAATAAAATAAATTACTTCTGACAGCTCGTCGCTAAACAGGAAGTGTTGCCTTATATGGCTTTTGCATCCAGACTCTTTGATGTCATCAATGACATGAGTCCTCACATAAAGTTGAAGGAGGTCGTTGCTCGGCAACGGATTGCGTCACCCAGATGAAAGCGGAAATGTGTGACACATTTTTTGAACATTATATAAAAAAAAGTAGATTGGATGGCTCCGCCCTCCCTTCGCGCTAGCCGTATGCTGGCCGGTGGCGGCGGATATTGCATCCTGGTGCCGCACCGTCCAGCAGCCTGGGGCGGTTGGGTACCCCAGGGGTAGTGCGAGCCACCCCATCTGACATAAACACGGAGCCCTATTTATGGATTTTCCAAGCAGACTCTCTGATGTCATCAATGACATCACAGGAAGCTTATGATAATTTTCTAGAATGTTCTAGGATGTTCAAGAATTGTGCATGTGGGTGGAGCAAAATTGTTTACACAGAGTCCCAGTT
>NW_023632935.1:0-519 GCF_014905685.2 Nematolebias whitei | reverse complement strand
GACGGTTTCCCAGCCACCGCCAGCCCCCCGGGTGCCCAACCCTACCACCTAGGGCGCTGAGCGGGGTTGGCCCCGCTCCACAGCCGCGACATCGCGACTACTGAAAAATTCCCCTCAACTGAGCTCAATTTATGGGGTTTGCATCCAGACTCTCTGATGTCATCAATGACATCACAGGAAGCTAATGATTTTAACAGGATGCTTTGACAGGAAGAGTGAGCAAATACTTTAGGCAATGTAGTGTATTTATATACCAATATATATGTTTATATATACATATATATATATATATATATATATATATATATTGTATATGTATTATTCTGCCCTCCCTCTGGTTGCTAGCCAATTCAATTCAAAAATACTTTATTAGAACCAGAGGGAAATTAAATAGACAGATAGATAACTCTTCCCAGTTTTGAAGCATCAATAGTGTTTGCTGAACTTTATTCACCACACCGTTGGTCAGAGTAAAACTGTAAAATATACAAGCATGAAAGAGCTGAAATGACACATGAA
>NW_023632934.1:0-1346 GCF_014905685.2 Nematolebias whitei | reverse complement strand
TCTTTTTCAGAAACAGATCCTGTCTAACCCTGAATGCTAGAAAACGCCTTGTATCTGTGACTTTCCTTCCCTCCATTGATTACGGTGACATTATTTACATGAACGCTCCTACAAGAACCCTGCAGATGTTGGATGCTGCAGATGTTGGATGCTGTCTATCATATCATACCATTTTATTTATAAAGCACTTAAAACAGCTACAAGGCCAACCAAAGTGCTGTACAGACTGAACAACAGACAACACACGAAGCAACATACAAAACGAAGTAAATCAAAAATATAGACATAAAAACAATGCAGATAATAAATATGTAGGGGAACACCACCTTTGAACAAGAGTTCACCTCGTCTCAAAGCAAACATCATTCATGTGTTGTGTTTGAAACTGTTAAAATAAGATGCATTTATTCCCTTGGGAATGAACAGACTTTATTTTACAGGTGTTAAACTCATCTTACAAACTCCTTAGTGGCCACTAATCTAATGTAATGAAAAACTGTCATTGTGTTAACTTCACTGCCAATATCACCTCATTTCCCACGAAATGGACAATCGTCTTAATGACAGCTGTGGTTCATTTTTGACCTCGAGGTGGGACACCTGCCGAGGAGTTTACTCCCAGGATTTTCCCATGGAGATAACAGTTTTAAAAGAATCCTTTGTTTCAGGACATTCCCTTCCAGGAGATGAACAGTGACACCTTTTTGAGGAACATTGCATGTTCTTCCAGTTTCAGAACTGAATGTGTGTCATACAAAATGCCTGTTTAAAGTAACCTCTCTTTAAGATAATTATGTTTACTTTTCTTCTTTTAAAACAAGTGTGGCTTAAAAAAAAGGCAGACAGAGAAAATGTACTGTTATTTTATATGAAACATGACAGAGTTTATGAACCATCCCACTTCCGGGGGGGGGGGGGGGGTGTCCTTAGTCAATTGGTAACACACAGACAGACCTTCACTTCATCTTCGACACCACTTCTACATAACACTTCACCACTCTTCCTACATAAAGGAACTTCGAGCAAAACTTCAGAGAAGAATCTTCCTCCTAGTGAGATGTCCTGGGAAGGAGGCTTGTCTGCAAACGTCTCAGGACGAGAGAAACCTGACTGAACCAGAGCCATAGCACCACAGAGTGATAAATCCCAGCTGACTTCAGAGCCAGTGGCCGGACCTTCGTCCCTCCAACGGTGATCGGTGACTTTTGAGGACACAATCCGCCTTTCAGTCACCGGAGCATCTCAGGCCTTGCTGGTATAATTTTAAGCAGTTGTGGAACATTCTGACGGCTCGTTCTGGAGACCTTTAATGCCTTTCTGGTGATCATACATTCACAATAATATTA
>NW_023632933.1:685-1346 GCF_014905685.2 Nematolebias whitei | reverse complement strand
CCAACAACATGTCTAATATCCAGGAGGGACTGGCGATTGTACACAAGCACAGACTTAGTGCTGAGCACAAAACAGAGAAATAAAACAAACCAAACCATGAGCGACAGATGGACGGCCACACAAACTGGCGCCATCTTGTCCACGTTAGTGATCTAAACCACGTTAGTGAACAGCATCCTCATTATAACATTATATCTTTGTAAATTTCATACCCGACCATGCATGTGCAGTTCGCAGTCAGGATGCAATTGTTTTTCTTGTTCACAATCACCCAGACTTTATACATCTCCATCTTTTTCCCTTGTCTTTGACTTGGTAGCACCTCAGTCTTCAGAGCCACAGTTTTCAACATTATAATCATGTATTAAAATGTCCTGAACATGAATGTCCATTACATAACTGTAGGCATCCAGTGTTTTGTAGGATTTCAGACTCTCCCGGGAATACAGACTTGGTGTCTCAATCGAATAACAATAGATGTCGGGCCACTGAAGTTTTGGCCATTTTTTCTCATCATTTATCCGCTCACCTGGATGTAAGCCATACAGGTCCTTCTCAAAAAATTAGCATATTGTGATAAAGGTCATTTTCCATAATGTAATGATAAAAATGAAACTTTCATATATTTCAGATTCCTTGCACACCAACTGAAATATTTCAG
>NW_023632933.1:0-585 GCF_014905685.2 Nematolebias whitei | reverse complement strand
ATGAGGATTAAAAAAAATCATTAATACTGTTTCACAGTTGATTTAAAATGAGTGGTTCACTTCAACATTTAGAAATGATATGAACTAAACACACTTTTGATTATCAAGATATTGTAAAATAGTAATGATAATATAAAATGAAGAGTGTTCTTTCAATTGATTACTTCAGGATACAATTAGACCGTCTCTGGATGAGCTAATTTGTATTTCTGGATTCAAATCAATGAAATAACAGTTCCTGTCCCATGAAGGTCCAGGTCTTCAGAGGCAGGTTTTGGTCTGAGGCCGAGTTCACTACAGTCCCCCCTTTGGAAATCATCGCCTGTCCATGGGGATGAATTCCAACATGAACTTATGCCTCCGAATATCCTTGAGCTTGATGTAATCCAGCAAGAGGAAAAGAAAAGTCAAAGAAGGTAATCCCACAACGGTTTAGGTAATTCCACAATGTTGTTGGTAATTCCATTGCGGGTCCTTCTCAAAAAATTAGCATATTGTGATAAAGGTCATTATTTTCTATAATGTAATGATAAAAATTAAACTTTCATATATTTCAGATTCCTTGCACACCAACTGAAATATTTC
>NW_023632932.1:0-1346 GCF_014905685.2 Nematolebias whitei | reverse complement strand
AAGTTCATCAGGACTTTTTGATCCTCCATCAAAGTTCATTAGCCTTTTGATCCTCCATCAAAGTTCATCAGGACCTTCTGATCCCCCACCAATGTTCATCACGACCTTCTGATCCCCCATCAATGTTCATAAGGACCTTTTGATCCTCCACCAAAGTTCATCAGATCCTTCTGATCCTCCAGTGTTCATCAGGACATTCTGATCCTCCATCAAAGTTCATCAGGACCTTCTGAATAACTTCAAAGGTAGCTTGGATAGTCTATGTTGACGGCATAAAGCAGAGACATCAGGATGGTCATGGCATGTGGGATGTCCTCATATCAGACAGGACCTTCTTCTTCAAGAATCACAGATGTGGCAATGATGTCTTATCCATTTTTCACCATCAAAACACCAACTTTCATTTCCTGAGTACATGTAGCTTCAGTCAGCATCAGTGGCCTAAACAAAATTTAGACAAAAAGGAACCCATTTTTATTTGTTCAAATAATAATTTTACACACATTTAGTTAAGATAGGTATTCCAAGCTGAAGTCACTGGTGATTGTAGGATTATTTGATCACTAAGTTTGGGGCAGATAGTGGGCCCAAAAATGCTGTCCTGAAAAACACCATGGTAATTAGCAAACAATGTTGGTCCATTAATGGTACCTAATGAATGATGCTGGTCTGGGATGATGTCATGAGTAATGTGGGAAATATCAAGCAAATGATGCACCAGATGGCATGAACAACAATTCTTATAAATGTTCGTTATAACCATCAAACCACCTGTAGTACAAAAATTCAATTGAATTCAAAAATATTTTATTAATACCAAATGGAAATTATTTGTTGTTTTAACTCGTTATCCTCATTTCATTAAGAGATGTTATAGATACTGATGGCTGTAGGCAGGAAGGATCTCTTATAAATTCAAAAAGCTTTCAATACAAAAACAACTGGACTTTATTTGTAACAGAAGACGTTTCGCTCCTCATCCGAGGAGCTTTCTCAATTCAAAGAGCACAGAGTGAGAGATTCAGGTTATAAGGCTGAGTGAGATAAGACACACACACACACACATAAGACACACACACACATATGTAGATTGGCAGTTCACACCTAAACACCTAAACAATAGGTCTTTGTTCCTCTAATTCACTGACAAGGCCCCTCTGTTCCCATCAGGTGTGAAAACCGGCTGGGAATCTGTTTTAAAGTTGCATTATATGTTTTTGAAAGTGGAAATCTGAGGCCTCCTCCTCTGTTAAGAGACGGCTTTTCTCTTTTTACATAAATTGCTTCCTTCAACCCCCTCTCAAACCATCTGTGTTCTCGGTCCAAAATGTGCACATTTTGGACCG
>NW_023632931.1:0-1346 GCF_014905685.2 Nematolebias whitei | reverse complement strand
CCAGGGAAACATGTTGTAGATCTTTAAAAAGATTAAACAAATAATAATCAGTAATAAAATTGTTTACATTTTGGTGTTCATAAATCCATTTTACTTTTGCTCTACTGTAAAAAAATATATTTTTATTTAATCCCTGTGTAAATGAAAATGTCGCATGAAGTCAATGCACAATAGGTTACCAAAGTCTTCAGTGAATATTAAATTTTTTATTTTATCTATGTTTCTTTCTTTGGACAGTACTTTGTAGTAACCTCATATTTTTTTTATTTTTTTTAAATGGTAAAATATTTAGGAAAAGAATACTGATTTATTATTTTTTTTTTTATAAAACAGGTGTAGAAGATTGTATTTGGGGCAGCACAGTGGCACAACTGGTAGAGCTGCTGCCTCTCAGCGAGCAGGTCCCTGGTTCAAACCCCGGTCCAGGGGCCTTTCTGGGTGGAGTTTGCATGTTCTCTCCGTCCAAAAACATGCATGTTAGGCTGATTGGTAACTCTAAATTGTCCATAGGTGTGAGTGAGAAAGTGAATGGTTGTTTGTCTCGTTTGTCTCTATGTGGCCCTGTGATGGACTTGCGACCCGTTGTTACGTCCCGGCTCGTTTTGGAGGCAACATAAATGACATGACAAAAGTTTGTGTAAAAAAAATAATAATGTGACAATTTAATTTTGACTGAGTTTACAAAATTCTAAACAAAAATCACAGCAATAGCTGGCATTCTTCATACAATTTAAATAAAACAAGAACACTTCTGTTTCTGAACAATGACTCAGCTATTTAAAACAAAATTGAAAATCCCAAGCCAAACAAAATACAGCAACCCAACTAACAATGGTCAAACAAGTGGCTCCACAATGAGAATGAAATCTCCAACCACACAAATGTGTCTTTGCTACACAAGCCACAGTCTTTCAGAAGCAATAAGACTAAGCAAGACACAGTCTGCACCACCAAAAGTTGGCATACTGCACACCAAGCACAGCAGCACTGATTCTTCTTCTTCTTCTTCTTTATGGGATTTTATGGCGGTTGGCAAACAACGGAAGGTGTGCATTACCGCCACCTACTGGTATGGAGTGTGGCTCAAAATGGCTATATCTGTATGTTTATATTCTCTTATCTAATTTTGTGTTTTTGAAAAAATGTATAATGATTTGAATACTTTTACTTCTTATTTCCTTTTGCAATATATTTATTATACTAAATGTTTCTTTGATTTTTCCTAATTGTTCTATCATACGCCTTCTGTGACGTTCATATTTCTGACAGACCAAAATGACATGTTCTATTGTTTCCTCCTGTCCACAGTGCTCACATTGTCCTGTATCATGTTTCTGAATCTTGTG
>NW_023632930.1:0-1346 GCF_014905685.2 Nematolebias whitei | reverse complement strand
TTTTAGTGAAATTAAACGTATTTTCTTTCTGAAAGGCATTTTTGAGTTAATAAACGTTCCTCAAAACTGAATAATCACTGTTATCTTGCATTTAAAAAGTTATTAAGGTATTTATGCAGACAGGCATTTACCAGGAAATTTCTCATTCACTGAATCCCTCAAACAGGAGGGACAAAATGAAAAATTAGAAACTTTTTAAAAAGATACAGTTACAGATATTCACAGAGTTGATAAAGTTTACTCATTTGCTAAAAGATAATGCACGTTTAATTGCTAAATCACTAAATAAGAGTAAATATATCAGGACAAAGAGACTTTTCTGATTTTATTTTAAAAACCTAAAACATTAAAATTCTCCTATTTAATTTTTAAATAGAAGAAAAATGGCAAGCGAAGAAGAAGAAGAGCACCCTTTCAACTCCCAATCAAATGATGATATCATTTTGGGGGCTTTACATATTTTAACACATTCAATTCTTGGCAAGCAAATAGAACAATTAAAACAACTTGATGAAATTCAAAGAGGAGATGAACTGAGAAGTCTGGCAGAAGGAACATTAAGGTCAGAGAGTAAAAAGTCTAGCCAAGAACGGTTAGCAAAAATCTCTCTGCTTCTAAAAGCAGAATTGGATGAACAGTTGGAACGCAATGTCATGCTGTCTAGAACACATGAGAGGGAGCTCTCAAAAATGTAGGCGTCATTACAAGGTCAATCTTATGACAAGATTAGCGAAAAAGACCGTCAATACCAAGCTGCGTGCTCAGACAATGAAAAGCTACAACAAGAGTTGCAGCTCGCAAAAATGGAGCTGGAAGAACGCAGAGTGGATAAACACGCATTACTGGAGCTATATAAGCGTTTACAAAGTGATTACCAAACATCCCAGGGACGTTTAAAAACATGTGAGGAGAAACTAAGAGCAGCAACAGATAAAAGTGATGACGAGGGGCGAGGTGATCTGGAATCCAAACCAGACCCTGAACAGCATCGGGATAATACACCAAAACCTCAAAAAATCTTTTACTCACCTGGTGCTTTTAGACCCATCCAAACACCTACACAAACGAGTAGATTAACACCCCCACTACCAACCACGCAAGTGAGACCATTGATATCTTCTCCTTCAATGGATGATTTGCAAAAAATCTCAAAATATGTACAACGATTTGTACCTGGACCGATGGGTTCATCTGGAACAAAAGCGTACCTCAGAGATCTCGAGTTCAGATTGAGATCTTATCCTAATGCTACGGTTGAAGATAAGATCAGTCTAATAAGGCTCACTTCAGACAGAGAGATGTTCACCTTCATCGAGTGTCTACCTGATGCAACGAGAAAGGATTAC
>NW_023632929.1:0-1346 GCF_014905685.2 Nematolebias whitei | reverse complement strand
TTAATTGTCACTCGTGTCGTCACTTGTCGTTAGTCGTGTCGTCTCTCATCTTCATTCATTGTCACTCGTGTCGTCCCTCATCTTCATTCATCATAATTCATCACATCCCTCGTGTCGTCCCTCGTCTTCATTTATTGTCACTCGTGTCATCACTTGTCGTCACTCGTGTCGTCCCTCATGTCAACTCTCGTCTTAATTAATTGTCACTCGTGTCATCACTTGTCGTCACTCGTGTCGTCCCTCATGTCAACTCTCGTCTTAATTAATTGTCACTCGTGTCGTCACTTGTCGTTAGTCGTGTCGTCTCTCGTCTTCATTCATTGTCACTCATGTCGTCCCTCATATCATCCCTCGTGTCGTCCCTCGTCTTTATGCATTGTCATTCATGTCATCCCTTGTGTCTTCCCTTGTGTCATCCCTCGTTTCAGGTTCTGGAGAGGAGGGTCCGTCGGATAGTCAAACCTTGGATTCAAGAGGATCAGTGTGGTTTTCATCCTGGTCGTGGAACACTGGACCAGCTCTACACTCTCAGCAGGGTCCTTGAGGGTGCGTGGGAGTTTGCCCAACCGGTCTACATGTGCTTTGTGGACTTGGAGAAGGCGTTCGACCACGTCCCTCGGGGAACCCTGTGGGGGGTACTCTGGGAGTATGGGGTACCAGGCCCTTTGATACAGGCTGTTAGGTCCCTGTATGACTGGTGTCAGAGCCTGGTCCGCATTGCCGGCAGTAAGTCGGGCTCATTCCCGGCGAGAGTTGGACTTTGCCAAGGTTGCCCTTTGTCACCGATTTGTCATCGGGCTTTTATGGACAGAATTTCTAGGCGCAGTCAAGGTGTTGAGGGGATCCGTTTTGGTGGCCTTAGGATCGCGTCTCTGCTTTTTGCAGATGATGTGATCCTATTGGCTTCAGCAGGTCTTGATCTACAGCTTTCGCTGGAGCGGTTCGCAGCCGAGTGTGACGCAGCTGGGATGAAGATCAGTTCCTCCAAATCCGAGGCCATGGTCTTGAACTGGAAAAGGGTAGAGTGCCCTCTCCGGGTTGGGGAGGAGGTCCTGCCCCATGTGGAGGAGTTCAAGTTTCTTGAG
Organism: Nematolebias whitei; assembly: GCF_014905685.2. NCBI lineage: Eukaryota > Metazoa > Chordata > Actinopteri > Cyprinodontiformes > Rivulidae > Nematolebias > Nematolebias whitei. The sequence goes on along the minus strand of NW_023632929.1, from coordinate 261 downwards.
ATCTTGTTCACTAATGAGGGGAAAATGGAGCGAGAGATCGATAGGCAAATAGGTGCAGCGTCTGCAGTGAAGTGGGCGCTGTACCAGGTAGGGATGGGGCAGATCCGATCCAGTATCGGTATCGGCCTCCGATACCAGCATAATTTACGTATCGGATTTTCCGATCCATGATGGATGTTGGCTTCAAACTATGGACTGGATTTCCTGAACGGAGGCGTGTCTCATGAACCCAGAGTAATAAGACCCGCCTCACATTCAGGA
>NW_023632928.1:0-1346 GCF_014905685.2 Nematolebias whitei | reverse complement strand
CCCAATAGTTCACAGGTAATGACCGCAGAAGGAGTCATTAACCTAAAACTGAACTGGAATCAACGAGAACTGGTTCACCCATTTCTCGTTATCCAAAACTTACCACATGCATCCTACATAGGCTCTGACATTTTGGTAAGGTTAGGTGTTCACGTGGACACCATCAACAAGGTGCTGTGGTCCCTCAAACCAGCCACAAAGGATACTCCTGTGCTAGACACAGCGAGCCTTAAGGCTGGGCAGACCATTCCAGAGGCCTGCCAGGTTGCTAGCAACCAAGACACCACAGTACCACCTCAGGTGCTTAACCTAATGGTGCGAATCCACATAATAGCTGGACAAGCTATTAGCCATAAACAGGCATATTTTCAACCCTCTCCTGCATTTTTCAACTTGGGACTGTCCGTGGAATCCACGAACCAGGTGAGTCTTGACTCCAGGACCACATCTATTGCTGTGTGTAACACAGGCATGGATGAGGTGCTGATCCCAAAAAACACTATGCTTGGATGGTTGATTTCAACTGACTTTCATGATTTTGAACTAGGCATTCCATTTCTGGGAGGACTCCCAGACAATCTGGTACCGAGTCAAGAAGCTGGGCCAGTATGGTTCACAAAACCAACACAGGCCATAGCTCTTTTCTCAACCAATGATGTCGACCGAGGACCTCAAACCTATGGTGTTCTACCCATAGACAGGCCCGACGACTCAGAAAGGGATTCGATGGAGCTCCCCAAGGAGCAAGAACCCTTAACAGTCTCATCACAGATTGATCAGGTGGTCGCACAAGCCGACGCTCTGACATCTGATGAAGAAAGAGACAAACTACGCCAAGTTTTTCTAAAATATGAAAAGTCATTTTCAACTGATTCAACAGATTGTGGGTTGACCTCACTCCATGCAGTGAGAATCCCAACCCCACTCAATGCACCGCCAACATTTGTCAGACAATACAAGATCCCTCTGGCGGCACACCAGCCTGTCCAGGAGATCATTGATGACCTTTTGGTCAAAGGTATAATCAGACAATGTAATAGCACCTACTCTGCGCCTCTATGGCCAGTTTTAAAACCAAATGGTAAGTGGAGACTTACCATAGACTACAGGAAGCTAAATAAACAAGTACCTTTATCCAGGTGGCCAATGACTCAGCTCCATCAGGAACTGCCAAAGGTCACCGATGGTAAGTACTTCTCGACCCTCGACGTCGCCTCTGGTTTTTGGACCATCCCTGTGCGCGCCGAGGATCAACACAAACTAGCTTTCACTTTTGGCAGCCGACAATACACCTTTACCAGGTGTCCCTTTGGCTACGCTAACTCACCTGCAGAGTTCAACATCTT
>NW_023632927.1:0-1346 GCF_014905685.2 Nematolebias whitei | reverse complement strand
TTCAGGTGGAGCTTGCTGGAGAACAATTGTACGCTCTGCCTGAAACCAAGTGGAGTACCTCTTCTCTGGGAAGGACCAGGGACGGAGAAGCCCATCAAGCCTAAAACAAACAAGATGGACGCACGACAGCTGCAAATAAAACCTGTAAAGGTGATGGACGCATTCATTTGTGGAGAATGCAGGATTACCACATTACCTCGAGCAACTATCATCACACAATGGGACAAAAGCGGCAAAGGCCCACAAGACTGTGCATGCGAGTGGGATGGAACCGAAGTAAAATACTGTTCAGCCTGTGACACACAGATGGAGGAAGGCCAACTACTGCACTCTGAGAGGGCAATGGGCTGGCAAGTAAGGAGGTATCACAGTCCCCTCAAATCTTTCAAAGCTCAACTTGATGAGGAGGAAACCAAGACCTCGGAAGGGTCCCTGACTGAACAGCAGTATGACCAAGAACTCATCTACAGCTCTCTAAAGGTAACACCTTCAGCCCCACTATTATATCCAGAACTAGGAGAACTAGATGAAAGAAAAGAGAAGCAGCAGCACAGGGAAAAGTTAAATCCCAGAGATTTGCTCGAGCAGGCTGTACAACGAACCTGGCCTTATGATTCTTCGAGGGGTAAGAAAAGGAATGCCCCCCTCGGTACTCAGCAGTTTCTCTTAGTTTTTAGAGTACTTCAAAACCAAACAGGCGCAGGGAGTAAAAAAGAAGAAGCAGGCATGTTACCTGACGAGGAAACCGGTGAGGCTAGACAGAGAGGCTGGACAGGGCCCTGGGAATTAACAACATGGGCTCAGCTGATTACGGAGGTAATCATGAACCAAGAAGTCCCCCTGGTGCCCCTGCCAGACGTCCCCCGAGAGACCGGAACCAGACGTAATAACTTGTATTATTATACTACTAGTCTGGATGGATGGGTCAGGCACGAAGCTAAACCCATGCAGAAAACAGTCGAATTCTTAGTAACCCCTGAAGCTTGGGAGAGGAAAGGAGTGCTTCAGATCCCCAGAACTGCTGCAGAGAGGGCAGGAACGCCCACAAAGCCCGACTCCACCCAGACGGTTAAAGTTTCCGTGCAGATGGTCATTGCACCATACCAGGGAGTGTACTCGGTAGGAGCCGCAGTCCACCCAATCCAGGAAGAAGGAATGTGCCTGGTGGGAGCCACAGCCCACCCAATTAAGGAATACAAAAACTGCTCGGAGGAGCCAGTAGCAAACAAAACTGAGAAAAAAGGACTGAAAAGTTGGGCCAAAAAAGCATTCCAAGGAAAATGGAAGCATGCGGACAAAAAAGCGCGCAAGTAGGAAATGAACAAGGGGTCGCTGGACTCATCGCT
>NW_023632926.1:0-1347 GCF_014905685.2 Nematolebias whitei | reverse complement strand
GTTAGCAAAATATCTCATGAACCAGTGAAGATATTTTAATGAAACTTCCCAGAGATAATCAGTGGATGTACGTCTACAACTGGTTTAAGTTTTGGAGCCGACCCAGTTCTTGATGGTCGACACAGACAGCTCATCTTCTAAATACAACAATGTCTATAATTCAGTTTTTCAGATATTGATCTAATATTAGAAGTTGTTGGAGCTGAGATTTATTCACATCACAAACTCAAAGCTTAAATTATTTGCTTAAAACTTTAGAATTAACTTCTGCAGTCCAGAGCAGCACGGTGGTGCAACTGGTAGAGGTGCTGCCTCTCAGCGAGCAGGTCCTTGGTTCAAATCCCGGTCCAGGGGCCTTTCTGGGTGGAGTTTGCATGTTCTCTCTGTGCATGCGTGGGTTTTCTCCGTGTACTCCAGTTTCCTCTCACAGACCAAAAACATGCATGTTAGACTGATTGGTAACTCTAAATTGTCTCTAGGTGTGAGTGAGAGAGTGAGTGGTTGTTTGTCTCGTTTGTCTCTTTGTGTCCCTGTGATGGACTGGAGACCCGTCCAGGGTGACCCCCGCACAGTGATTGCTGGACATGGGCACCGACGACCCCCGTGACCCAAAATGTAAGAAGCGGGTAAAATATAATGGATGGATGGATGTTGCTGTCAACCTTCTTTGTCTGTTAGCAAAATATCTTATTTCCAACTAGACAGATTTAAAGGATATTTCCAGAAAACGATCATTAAATGTTGATTTACAACTGATTAGGTTTTGGAGTTAATCCGATTCAAGATGGCCGCCACAGCTAAATAACATTAGAAGACAGAGAAATGTCTTTAACACGTCAGTTTGACAGATTCAGAGTTAGATCTGATGTGGTAGTAGCTGAGAGTCATTTCCTGAACATCTGACGTCTCATGACGTCATCTGAGATGACTCATATCGTTATTTTACAGCTTTTACTATTTTTGGGTGTAACTGGGACCTTGAGTACACAGTTTCGTTCCACCTCATGTACCACATGTGATGTGAATGACAGTAAAGAAGCTTGAACTTTAATAAAGTGGCCACAGGAGAAGTCTAGTTTCAAGGCAAGAAGTTGGAGCTGTTGACTCATTTTGAGGATGTGAGTGTGTTTTGTGATCCTTGTGTCGTCTGTCCTGTCCTCCTCAGTGTTGCTCCCTCATGTAATCAGCTCCTGCCTCTGCCACGTGTTGTCCTTCCCCAGGTGTTTGTGTTGATTCCCTCCTTAGTGTTTTGTATTTGTCTCCATGTTCCCCGTGTTTGCACATTGTCCTGAAGGGCGTTCTGGTTTAGGCTCCCTCTGTGTCTTCCCTGTGGTTTGCTGCACGTCA
>NW_023632925.1:715-1347 GCF_014905685.2 Nematolebias whitei | reverse complement strand
TCCAGTAGAATCCGAACGTTAGTCTTGGTTCCAATCAATTCTCGAGACTTGATGTCAACACCAGTGAACAGTAATAAAGAGGCCAATGGCAGTCAACATAAAAATAAGAGTTGGGCAATCTATTAGTTGATGCATCGTGATGTGGCCATGAACAATTTATTTTTAAAATGTTAAAAATGATGCACTGCAGCTGTTCATATGCCTGTTTAATGCCTGCACACAACAACTGAATCCATTTCCTCTTGAGGTTGACAGGATGTTCTTTGTATTTATTCTTTTGTCTTTTTGGGGAATCCAAATACAAAAAAAGTTTGATCTATAGTTATCTGTTGTTACTTCAGCAGATGTTTACTTCTTTGTTTTGTAGTCTGACATGCAGCTGCAGGCAACAACCAGCTGACCTCGACTTGGACCAGGTCTTTGACAGTTCAACACAAAAACTGTAGTTAAATGTAAACTAATATAAAGTTTTATTTCTTTTGATTTCACGACTCCGTCAGTTTAAATGGCATTTAAAACTAAATTTAAAATGGTCAACATTCACTAAAATCTGGTTCACAGTCCAAAAGGAAACCTAGAAATGTCTCGTCTTTCTGAGTCCTGATCCAAGATAACGTGTTCAGACAGATCCT
>NW_023632925.1:0-705 GCF_014905685.2 Nematolebias whitei | reverse complement strand
GCTGGAACAAGAAGTCCCGTCACTTCAACCTGTGCTTCTTGTTCAAAACGTGCTCGGTTCATGCAGAATGACTTCAACATGTTACACTGCTCACGTTTCCACCTTTTACTCGTTTAACCTCCACTTTCCCACAGTAAATTTAGTTACAAACCTGCTGATCCGAACGGAACCGATGGCTTGGTTTGATTTGAAAAAGCTTTCCGATACTGCTTTTAATCCCAGAAAACTTTCTTCTTCTTCTTCGCTCTTTCCCGTCCTCTCAAATTTCCACGAGTTTCTTCTTCTTCTTCTTGTGTTATTGGCGGTTGGCAAACAACGAAACTGGTGCTTTACCGCCACCGACTGGTGAGGAGTGTGCACCAAAATGTCACTCAAGGATTAAATCCTCTTAAATAACGGTGTTGATTTAAGATAACTAAAGATTATCTGATAAATTTTACTATTCGAGTTATTTCTGAATAAATCAATTAAATCTAGTTTTACTTTAAATTTTATTTAAATTTTTAATCAACTGTTGTCTTTCTTCCTCATACCATACCATACCACTTTATTTATAAAGCACTTAAAACAGCAACAAGGCCAACCAAAGTGCTGTACAGACAGAACAACAGGTAACACACAAAGCAAAATACAAAATGAGGTAAATCAGAATATAGACATAAAAACGATGCAGATAATGACGACAAACCAGTGTGGAGCGTACAG
>NW_023632924.1:0-1347 GCF_014905685.2 Nematolebias whitei | reverse complement strand
CAAAACTTGACCTTAGGACCATATGGGACAGAAACTGTCATTTCATTGATTTGAATCCAGAAATACAGGTTGACCCATCCTGAGACTTTCTTTCTTGAATTAATCAAGTGGAAAAAGACTATTCTCTATTATCATTACTATTTTACAAATGTTTTGATAATCAAATTGTGTTAGTTCAAACAATGTTTAAATATTGAAGTGAACTACTCATTTTTATTTACTTAAAACAGTAATAATGATTCTTAATCCTCATTCAAAGTGAAATCAAGTTGGAATACGTTACAGAGTAATGATTCAATTTCTTGATCGTCTGCTTTGAAGTGAGCAAGTTTGTAAGTGTGTTCAAAGTTCAAGTTTCGGTCAACTGAAAAGTTTGCTGAAAAGAAATGTCATGTTTAACTTTTACAACAAGATACTGGAAGAAGTGACTCCACGGAGTCTGGTTTCTTCATAATATCTTTCTGTCTGTTCTTAAACAATCTAAATCTTTTCCTTGACTTTTCATAACACCTTACATCACAAAACACACCTCTGTTTTGGTCCATCGACCAATCAGAAACTCCCAAATGAACCGGAAGTAGAGCTCTTTAAATGTTGGCACTTCCTAGTTCAATCGGCTCAGTCTTGAAGGGAGAGTTTGAAGTTCCAGAATGCAGAATGCTGGAATGCAGCATGCTCAATACAGCTGCCACTAAGCTGAACGAGAGGAGATTCTGGGAATTATGAAAGTCTGTTTTGGATGACCTCCACACGACTCTCGAGGTTCTAGCTGTTCTTACGGAGACGCTGGAAAAGTGGCTCGAAGTGGGACTTCACACCGGAACTGATATATCTTCAGAAAAGGTAAAAAGTCGATCTTCAACCCAAGTGTACCGTGGGACAAGCTGGTCCAAAGGAGCGTGCTGTTCTGGTTAAAACAGACAAATTCCCTCACACATCTCTCTCAAGATAAACTTCATCTTTCCATCTTTAAAATTCTTCTATCTGCTAAAAATCATTACAGATATTTTTGGAAATGTCTGAAGCAAAGTTTTCAATCACCGCCGTGTGATTTGACGTCTGCTGTTCTGCTGATAGTGAGAAAACAATCGCCGCATTGTTTATCACTCCTGTAAAACTGATTAATAAGCTGTCGTTATTTTCAATTCTTGCCAATTAATGTAAATGTGTGATGTGTTAAACTTGATTCTGTTAATAAATGACTGCATTCATTTTGATGGGTCACAGATAATTAACGTCTCACGTCCACATTTTATTAAATTCAATGCACATTATTCAGTCCAGAAAAATGAAAGAATCTGTTTAATTGATGAATATATCTCAGCATATGTTCATTCTACAGAGGTC
>NW_023632923.1:709-1347 GCF_014905685.2 Nematolebias whitei | reverse complement strand
GCTGGCGTAGGCCACAACACGCTTGTCTTTGTCGTGTATTTGGTACAGACCTGCACTCATGCAGTGAGGTGAGAAGCCCACTTCCAAGTAGAACTCTTTGGTGTAGTCTAGGTAGACTAGACATGGGGCTAACTTGAGCCTGTCTTTAAGAGCGTTCATTGCCTGCTGTTGTGTATCAGTCCAGACAAAAGGAACGTCTTTCTTTAAGAGTTCAGTCAGTGGTTTTGCGTGATCCGCATAATGCTCTATGAACTGGCAAGAGTAATTACACATGTAGTATGACAATATATGAGATATATATTGATACAATATTCACGAGTTCCTCATCTTTCTGACTGTGTAAAATCGTGCATTGAATTTAACAGAAATGTAACGAGAGACGTTATGATCTTTGACCCATCAAAATGAATGCGGTCATTTATTTTCAGAATCAAAGTTTAACATCAAACATTTACATTAATTTGGCAAAATATGAAAATAATAACAGACAAGTTTCACAGAAAAGGGACATCGATCACTCGGCGGTGATCGAGGACTTTGCTTCAGATATTTCTAAAATATCTGTACTGATTTTATGAGAAAGAGGAGAGTTTTAAGATAACTCCATTTCATCTTAAAACTCTCCTCTTTCTCATAAA
>NW_023632923.1:0-609 GCF_014905685.2 Nematolebias whitei | reverse complement strand
CAAACATTTACATTAATTTGGCAAAATATGAAAATAATAACAGACAAGTTTCACAGAAAAGGGACATCGATCACTCGGCGGTGATCGAGGACTTTGCTTCAGATATTTCTAAAATATCTGTACTGATTTTATGAGAAAGAGGAGAGTTTTAAGATGAAATGGAGTTATCTTACAGAGAAATATGTGAGGGAATTAATCTGTTTGACCAGAAATTGCACGCTCCATCAGATATCAGCTTTGCCCACGGTACACTTGGTCGGAAATAGAACCATCTACCTTGATGATGAACTCAGCGTCGGCGTGGTTCCTTTCTGACTCTTTTCAGCGTCTCCGTGAGAACTACCAAACCCTCGGGGAGTCGTACGTGGTTTTCAAACAGAAATTATAATCCCAAAACGTCTCTGGATCATCCTGAATGCGTTTGCACCCAAGAACCATGAACTCCTTCCATTCTTCAGAACTTCTCAGCCTCTGGAACTATCAGACTCCAGACTCTCGAATTCTCCGGAATTCTTCTGAATTCTCTTCCATTCTAACATGAACTGGGAAGTTGCCACATTTAAAATGGGTCGACTTCCGGTTCATTTGAGAGCTTTTGATTGGTCGATG
>NW_023632922.1:0-1347 GCF_014905685.2 Nematolebias whitei | reverse complement strand
TATATGTGTACATATATATATGTACATATATATGTGTACATATATATATGTACATATATATGTGTACATATATATGTACATATATGTGTACATATATGTACATATATATGTGTACATATATATGTACATATATGTGTACATATATATGTACATATATGTGTACATATATGTGTACACATATATATGTACACATACATATATATGTACACATATATGTGTACATATATATATACACATATATATATACATACATATATATGTACACATATATATGTACACATATATATGTACATATATATATACATACATATATATGTACACATATATATGTACATATATATATACATACATATATATGTACACATATATGTACATATATATTTACATACATATATATGTACACATATATGTACATATATATATACATACATATATATACATACATATATATACATACATATATATACACATATATATATATATATATATATATATATGTATATATATATATATATATATATGTGTGTATGTGTACATAAAAAATGAGAAAAAGCCACAGGCAAAGCAGAATATTCAAAACAGAAACAAGATCATCCATTTTGGTTGTATGTGTTTTCCCAGCTCCTCTTCTTCTAATATGTGTTAGTGGTGGTTAGTAAAGAGCTTAATGTAACACTAGCACCACCAGCTGGTAAGGCGGGTTGACATTAATGATCCGCCCACTAAAGGTTAACTATATGACCACTAAAGGGGAACTATGGGCACTGTAGAGACAGAAATAAACCGGTCCCACCGGAACCGGCCTAAATAAGCCCCAAAAGGGTCCTACAGGAACCGGACCTGTGGATAAGGGGCTTTTGAGAACCAGTTCTCATTTACAAACAGGACCCGGCATGTTCCAGGAGTTCTTCATTCAAGCCTCAGAGCTGCTCGTGGAACCATTTCATCATCATCATAACCTTTATTTAACCAGGTTTGTCCCATTGAGATCAAAAGAGCTCTTACAAGAGACCCGGTCAAGACTGACAGAGAGATGAAAAAAACAGTCAGTGAAAAACACAGTTACAACACAGTCAGAATAAACATAAACTTAAATAACAAATGACTCAATTAAAACAAATAAACTTCTGCAACTTCAGTAAAAAGGATCTATCATGGTATTAAATACATTCAGAGATACTAATGTTCCAAGTTCAAGCTTTGATTGTAAACTATTTCATGAGGTTGGAGCAGAAAAGCTAAAGGCTTTCTTGGCCCTTTCTGTTCTGACACGAGGATTAAAATAAACTAAAATTTAAAAAGTCTTGAGACCGGAGGCTGTAGGTCGTGTTGTTTAAAGTTAACAAA
>NW_023632921.1:0-1347 GCF_014905685.2 Nematolebias whitei | reverse complement strand
TTAATTTCACTATTTAACCCTAAAAACGAAGTGAAACCTGTGATCCCACGTCTTCTCCACAAGATGTCAGTACAACCTCAACAATTTTAACTCCGACACTGTTCGTGTTGTCCACTAGGGGAGCTACAACTTCCTGTGGCGTTCGGTTGACATCCTGTTGTTAGCCGCTTAGCTTAAAGTTAGCTTCGGCTAAACCCGGTTAAAATCAACGTTTCTGAACGAATTTTTTACACAAACGTGGCGTAGTTTTAGCGATTAGACCTCGAAGACTTAAACACCGTGTCAGAACACAGCTTTGCAGCGCTTTTCAGCTTTAAAAAGCTGATTTTATTTCCCTATGAAAACGAATTTTCACTTCCGGGTCACGTGACTGAAATCACCAATGAAAAGCAGCGCGGGGTTGAGAGGAAGTCACGTAGGCACGCATTCACCCTTCTCAGCAAATCCGAGCGCTCCACACCAGCAATCCAAACAACCACGAAGCGTTAGCAGCCATGTTAGAGTAGCCTGAACTATTTCGTCAACCGATCGTCTTTTAAACCATCAAAATGCACTTTTTCTGTTAAAAATGTAACGAATCAACTCTGAGCTGTACGGAGTCTCCTACTCCGGTCTCAAAAACGTCTTCCTAGCTATTTAAACAACTCGTTCGAATTTTCCAGAACCGAGCCGGTCCACAGAACCGAACCTCCCGTCCGTTTGGACCTCAGTTTAAACAGAACGCAGCGTTTCTCACAGCTCATCAGCTCTTAGTCACACGTAACAGGCGTACAATTTCAGCTTTCATAAAGACTTATGACACAATTTCAGCTTCTAACAATGCCAGCGTACCACAAGCGCGCAGCTCCATTGCGCTGCGTAAATACGCACAGCCAAGCTGTAAGCGCGCAGCCCCAGCTCGCTGCGTAAACATGCAGTGTTTCAGCACAGCCGATAAACTGTTATTTTTTAACATACATGCCAACACTTAAAACCAATGTTTACACGGTTACAGTCCATTTATGAGCACGTAAACGGGCCACCAATATGTAGATGAACAGATGCTCAGATAAATTCATCATTTAACACGGATTCCTCATTTTTCTGGACTGAATAAAACGTGCATTGAATTTAAGGAAATGCAAACGTGAGACGTCATTTATATTTGACCCATCAAAATGAATGCGGTCATTTATTTACAGAATCAAAATTTAACATCAAACATTTACATTAATTTGGCAAATTATGAAAATAACAACATAAGCAATCAATCAGGAAAAATCATACGGCCATGATTTTTCCGTTGCTTCACCACAGACATTTATGAAAACTGTACAATTATGATCTTTTACCCACATGAATGTGGGT
>NW_023632920.1:0-1347 GCF_014905685.2 Nematolebias whitei | reverse complement strand
GGGCACTCACGCGTTAGTCCACGGCAGACTTCCAAAATTCCCTTGCCCCCAGAGCCACCCACACAGGACGAACCACTCACCCACCCCCCAGAACGGACCACAGGGGAGAACCGGAAGATCCCCACCAGCGACCACATACAGTGACCCCCCGGGGCCAACAGCGACAAACTCATAGGCCTCCGTCGGAACCCGCCGCACCAATGTAGGTCCAGGTCCGGGCACCGAGGCCCGGGCACCGAGGACTCACACCACCCAGGCCAAGGCCCCACAGGACCAGAGGACCCGAGCCCCACCAGGCAGACACCAGGCCGAGCTGACACACGCCCAAGCGCCCAGCCCCCGACACCAAGGGCCCCAAGCGCGCCGGCAGGCAAGGGCACACCCCACCAGGGGGCTGCGCGATAGGGGCGCGATGCCAAGCACCCCCAGTTGTATCAAAGAGGGGGCAGTCCGAGTCTCGACCTAACAAATACCCATTCATACACAGACACAATCACACAATCTCAACCTCAGTCTCACATTCACTCACTCAAAGACATACAATAACGATACATTTCATTCTTATTCCCGATACGCACTCTATACCCCCCAGGTCCAAGACATGTACCCGCCCTCTACAGGGGGCAGCCCATGCCCAAACCCAGGAGGTAAACCCATTCATTCTCGAGCGGAGAAGAGCCAATACCCCAGACCCGGCCCAGGCCATGCCCCGCGGACAGGATACCCCCCCCACCATGAAGAGGACACGCCACCGACCACCCCCACACACCGCCAACAACCAAGCACGCGCCCCCAGCCGACCGCCCGCCAGGCCCCGGCAGCCACCCCGGCCAGCGGGCCAACCATGGCACCCAAGAGCCAAGCTCAGGGGGTCCAAACAACCCCAGGGAGAGCACAGCGCCATCACCGCCCACGGCAACCCCCTAGACCCTGAACCCCCACATAGTCCTGGTCAAAACCCGACGGCCTTCCCTTCTCCCGGACCCCACCCCCGGAATGACAGTTAGGGAACTAGTGGGGTAAGAAAAAAAAAACAAAAAAATAAGACCCCGACACATACACCCCCGCCCCTAGATGTGCTGTTGATGTGTATAGTGCCATTAAAAAGGAAAGAAGAAGGAACAAAGGCTGGCATGATGCCAGTTTCCCCTCCACCCCAACTCTATCCAAACCCTAGTGTCTAAATGCAACCGTTGTAAGTGAGCACAGGCACAGGGGGTGAGAGTAAGGTCATCCCACCACCCATAGCCATGTGCCCACCTCAAGTTTCTATATATGAATGTCATGAGGATGTAATGAATGAATGTCTAAGGTGTACAATAAAATTGAGTCCCAGGTGGCTATGGT
>NW_023632919.1:0-1347 GCF_014905685.2 Nematolebias whitei | reverse complement strand
GTGGAGTTTGCATGTTCTCTCCGTGCATGCGTGGGTTTTCTCCGGGTGCTCCGGTTTCCTCCCACAGACCAAAAACATGCATGTTAGGCTGATTGGTAACTCTAAATTGTCCCTAGGTGTGAATGAGAGAGTGAATGGTTGTTTGTCTCGTTTGTCTCTATGTGTCCCTGTGATGGACTTGTGACCCGTCCAGGGTGTACCCCGCCCCTCGCACAGTGATTGCTGGACATGGTCACCAGCGACCCCCATGACCCAAAATGGAATAAGCGGGTAAAGATAATGGATGGATGGATGGATTTTTCCAGCAACAGACAGTTCAGGTGCAGAACCAAGCAGAAGCATGGGAGGTGTGTTCTGGAGGTTCATTCTACTTCAGGTGTTACTGTAATGGCATCACTCAGTTAATGAGTCAATCAAATCTTTAGTTTTCTCTCTCCAGAGAAGAGTTGAGAAGGAACAGAGGGGAAGCAGCATGTCGTGCTCCAAAATAAAAAAAGTTGATGCTGAAAACCGCTGTTTTAAAGATGAATGGACATAGAAATTTACGTTCATTCTTCCGGCAGGCAGTTCGAAACCTGTTTGCCTCATATGCTCCGAGACGGTCGCATTAATTAAAAGTGGCAACGTGAAGCGCTCTTCACTACATCTCTTTTGAGCAACATTATCCGCTGAAGTCGAGCAGAGAGCAGTAAATTAACCGAACTGCAAGCCCTACATCACTTTTACAAATGTTGTCTTTGGTGCCTGGTTGTTTTCCAAAGATACATGCATTAGTGTGTGTGAATGACAGGCATCAACTTAAAACTCTTTGTAGAACGGCGCTTTATGAAGTTCAGTACATTTCTCTGCATTAAATGACCGGCTGTTCCACCATATTTAAAATGGTGGCAACGTTGACGTACAATTCAGCGCTCAATGGAGCGTCTACATATATATGTCTGTGGGCAAGACCATAAAGGACAAGCGTTGGACTTTCGTTCTGATCTTTTACTAGGAGTAATTTTATTAACTTGACCTCAGTGAGTTTTAATTGAATACCCCTGCTTTATATGAAGAACTGTCTGCATAGTTTATAGATTTTTTTAATAAAAAAAAAAAGGTAAAAACTGAATCATGTGTTTCGGTTAGTAGAAAGCTGAATGAGGAGCTGGATAAGGCGGCTGCGTGCAGCTGGTCACCTCTGAGTCTGTGAGCTTGGCTGAATGGATAAGAGTATAAAAACAAGCTTCACACACTGCTTATGGCAGATTCTTGTGACTGGGCTTCATGCATGTACCGTATTTTCCGGCATATAAGTCGCAGTTTCTTTGCATAAATGTGTCAGTCTTGCGACTTATATGGCGACGC
>NW_023632918.1:0-1348 GCF_014905685.2 Nematolebias whitei | reverse complement strand
GAGTCAAATACAAAAAAACTAATCTCCTCATGATGATTTCCGGATGTAATTAAATGTAAATCAGTAGTCTTAAATTTAATTTGAGCTAGAGTCTCTCCAGTAACTCCAGCAATAGATACAGTGTCTATATCAATGACGGGGAGAGAAAATTTCTTGACTAAATCTTGGCTAATAAGGTTTTGTTCTGCACCGGAGTCAATTAGTGCAGATACAGGAAACCGGTTACTGTTTAATTGTATAATGGTGGGTAACGTAAACCTGCGGAGGGGAGAAAACGAGGATGTGCCCACCAGTAACTCCCTCTTTACTGGTGGTTGTTTTCGTTTCCCCGAACCGAGCACGCGGCAGCAAAGTGACCCTCTTTCCCACAGTAAAAACAAAGGTTGTAATCTTTGCGTCTCTGTCTCTCAGTAAATGTTAAACGTGTACTCCCAATCTGCATGGGTTCAGATTCCGGCATTGACAGTGAGAAACCAGTAGATGACACTAGAGGACTACGAGGGATGTGATTCTCAAATTTGGCTTTGGAGTGGTACGTCCTTGTTGATGACGTAGGAAACCCAGAAGTGGAAGCTCTCTGGGAGTTGTAGTCCCGTTCCCGGTGTCTTTCCCGGAAACGTTCATCTATAGTGATTGCAAGATTTATTAAAGCGTCAAAATTGGGTGGCTCGTCTCGTGCTGCAATCTGGTCTTTAATGTGATCGGATAATGAGTTTAAAAAAGTACCTTGCAATGCCCTGTCGTTCCAATCAGTTTGGGCTGCGAGGATGCGGAACTCCAGGGCGTGCGTGGCAACCGGAAGTCGGCCCTGACGTAACCCCAACAAACGCTTCTCTGCGTTTGGTTGTTGTAGCGGCCGATCGAAAATCCTACGGAACTCCTCCAAAAAAAAGCTGAACGTGACAGAGTCCACACTACGGTGGCGAAAGAAAGAGGTCGCCCACTGGAGAGCGTTACCTTTTAGTTGGTTGATGAGGTAAGTAATTTTGGTGGCATCTGATGAGTAGAGTTGAGGAGCTCCTCCAAAAGCGAGCTTGCACTGGAGTAGGAAACCCTCACATTGAGCTGGATCTCCTGAAAAGAGTTCGGATGGTTTTACCAAAAGTTGTTGTGGAAAAACAGCATTATTCACAGTACCAATGTTAGCAGAACTGGTGTCTGCTGGAGGTGCAGAGGTTGTGGAGGAATAAGTAGAGAGCCTCTGGTTCATTGTAAAAACCATACCTCAAAGTTCTTGAAGATTTGCTTGAGTCTTGAGCTGTTGACTTAGCACTTGTTTCAACATTTCCTCTAATTGTTCTATTCTCTCCGTCTGTGAAGAGGAGGCTTGTTCGCTCCTGGTCTCGTT
>NW_023632917.1:0-1348 GCF_014905685.2 Nematolebias whitei | reverse complement strand
TGTAGTGAGTCACGTGAGGTACGTGTCACTTGTTGTATGACAAATATATGAATTATATATGCATACAATATTCACGAGTTCTTCATTTTTCTGACTGTAAATGCCGTGCATTGAATTTAACAGAAATGTGAACGAGAGACGTTATTTATCTTTGACCCATCAAATGAATGGAATCATTTATTTTCAAAATCAAAGTTTAACATCAAACATTTACATTAATTTGGCAAAATATGAAAATAATAACAGACAGTTTCACAGAAAATGAACTTCAAATCACTCGGCTGTGATTTGAGGACTTTGCTTAAGATATTTCTAAAATATCTGTACTGATTTATGAGAGAGAGGTGGGTTTTAGAGTGAAAGGAGATTATCTTACAGAGAACTGTGTGAGGGAAGTTTAATCTGTTTAACCAGAAATTGCACGCTTCGTCAGATCCTCAGCCCGTCCACGGTACACTTGAGTCGAAGAGGAAATCTTTACCTGGTTTGACGATAGATCAGCTCAGTAAGAGTCCTTCAGACTGTTTCAGCGCCTCCGTTCAGAACAGCTAGAAATCCTCGGAGAGTCGTGCGTGGTTAGTTCAAACAGAAGTATAATCCCAAACGTCCCTGGTTCTTCATAACTCCAAACTCTTCATAACCGGCTGCACTCTCAATCTGCTCATTCTGTTGGACTATCGGACCTGTTGTCAGCTCTCATTCCAACATCTCTCAGAACTCTCATTCTCTTGGAATTCTGGAATTCATAATTCTCTATTCTTCTGGACTCTAACATGAACTGAGAAGTTGCCACATTTTATTTGGGTCGACTTCCTGTTCAATTTAGAGCTTTCTGATTCGTGGAAGGACCAGAAAGAGGAGTGGATTTGTGACGTAAGATGTTATCATAAGTCAAGGATTGTTTACAACATACAGAAAAGATTATTTCAGCAACAGCAGACTTCGTGGAGTCTCACACTTTGTAATCTTTTCAAATAGTAAAACATGACATTTTTCTCGGTAAACATTTTAGTTGACCGAAAACCAACCTTTAACATACTTACGACAGCTTGCTCATTTCAGACAGAAAATCAAGAAATGCATATTCAGGTGATTTCTTCTCTGAATGAGGAACAAAAATCATTACTTACTGTTTATGTAAAATAAAAATTAGTAGTTCTTTTCAACCTGTAAAGCATTGAGTGAACCAACACAATTTGATTATCAAAACATTTGTAAGACAGTAATGATTATAGAGGATTGTCTTTTCTGCTTGATTAATTCAAGAAAGAAAGTTCATCAGATGGTTCAGACTTATTCAGATCAATGAAAATAACAGTCTCTGTCCATCTGGTAGATTTGAGGTCAT
>NW_023632916.1:0-1348 GCF_014905685.2 Nematolebias whitei | reverse complement strand
AATCTTAACAACATGGCCTGAGTTTCGTACAACTCAGCCTGGGAATGTTGGAACAAATTTTCTAATCTGGCTGTTTTAAGTTTTTCACTTCTTAATTCAGCTGCCAAGCTTTCATTGTGGGCGTAAATGTTTCTTGTCACATTTGCTGATGGTATATAAATGCGACGAGATGATTCTCTGTCTGAATGTGGGTCAAAAAATCTTCCAGATGCCATTTTTTCAGCTAAAGAAATAAATGCAGTTGATAAATCTGGTAATTTAAAAAAAAAATCTCCTGGAATAACGTTTTGTAACGTGTGGACAACTGTGTTCTCTGGCAAATGTCAGAAATCAAAGTAATTCAGAAGACATGAAGGCTCCTAATATATGTATGAATGTGACGCTAGTTGTGACGTCACAAAGGCGCTCACTTTGAAGCTGCCTAACAGCAGGTTGTCGCAGTACTTTGATGTTGCTGACGTCATCGGTCAGTGCGCCTTTGTGAGTGAAGCGGTAACTGCTCGTTTCGCTTTGATGTTCGGATTTTATCTGAGGCGAATCATCACCGAGGCTTCTTTGTTACGTCACGCAGCGTCGCGACCAAAACGTCGCTCAGACACAGCGCGAGGCACGGCGCGTGACGTAGATACGTTATTGGTAAATAAACATGCGCGAGGAGACGCTGAAAGCAGGAAGGATGTTGTAGAGAAACGTGTGTTCGCAGCTTCTCTGTGGAAACACGGAAGTTCAAACTGGTCACAGGAAGTTGGACTGTACGGTCTGAACTGGCAGCTTCACATATTTGACGAGTTTTAACAACTACTTTAATGTTTATGATTTTTATGACTTCATGTAACTTTAGAGCCCTCTTAAGTTTTATCAGCTTTTGCAAATTAACAATTTTTTCAACTGTTTTTGATACATATTCAAATTACACATCACTGTAATGAGAGACATTGAGAGATGGATTTAGCTCAGGGGTGCTCTCTTACATTTTATAATATCTGGACTAATTCAAGTACATAATATTATACTTAATTTAAACGGATTCTTTCATTTTTCTGGACTAAGTAATATCGTGCCTAGAAGATTAAATGTGGACAAAGACGTGTTTAAATTTCTGACCCACCAACAACAGTGCGGTCTTTTATTTATCAAAACGATTTAAACACATCACACATTTTACACATTGATTGACATAATTGATTACAATAACACAGCTTAATTAATGAGCTTTACAATGAGAAATCATACGGCCATGATTCCTCACTTGCAGCTTGAAACAACAGACATATCCTTATATCTTAAATTAATGTCTGCAGGCTTTTAGCTTATCTTTACTGGCAGGGAAATATAGAGATGGAGTAAA
>NW_023632915.1:0-1348 GCF_014905685.2 Nematolebias whitei | reverse complement strand
CCTGTCCCCTGAAGGTCTTTGAAGACCTTCAGGGGACAGGAACTGTTATTTCATTGATTTGAATCAAGAAATACAAATTATCTCATCAAGAGACTATTTAATTGTATCCTGAATTAATCAACTGAAAGAACACTCTTCTTTTTTTTATTATCATTACTATTTTACAATATCTTGATAATCAAAAGTGTGTTTAGTTCATACCATTTCTAATGTTGAAGTAAACCACTCATTTAAATCAACTATGAAATAGTATTAATTATTTTTAAACCTCATTAGACTTAGATCATACAAGTTAAATGTCTATTTACGAAGTAAGTGTGCATTTTAATCTTCTGTTTGAATGAGGAGTGGATATGAGGTTGGTCAAAAGTCAGAGAACAAGTTATGAGTACCAAATGCCTTGTTTTAAAACTCTCAGACAGTAAATAAGGAACTGGCTGGCACCTGCGTGTCTTACTTCTTCAAAATATTTTCCTGTCTGTACTAACCGTTCTTAAAAACATTTCTGCTGTCTGTTGACTTCTAATAACCCTCTGACATCACAAAAACTCCAACCCTGCTGGTTGTGCTAACCAATCATGAAGTACCAAGTGATAGGAAGTGGATACCCTTTCCCTTTAAAAGTCAACACTTCTTTGAACTATTGAGTCTTCCTGGAACTTTGTCTTACAAGTCTTACTGGAAGACTCAGTCTTACGGCGAGCTGCTGGAATGGGACCATGTGCCAAGGGTCCGTCCATTCCAGCGGAGTCAGCACTCCTCGCTGTGAACTCACCCGGGCGTAACGCCCTACAACTTCTAATGAAGATTCCTTCTAAGGAAGCTTATTCTGTTGAACGGAGTACTTCGTAACGACTTCTGACGATTCCCAGCCACTCTGACCGGAGACGCTGAAAGAAGCGTGAAATAGACCTCTGTACCGGAGCTGATTTATCTTCTGCAAAGGTAGAGTCGTCACCCTGAGTGTACCGAGGGCTGAGCTGGGATCGGAGGAAGGGTGCCATTCCGGGTCAACACATTTTTCTTCCTCCATCTAAATTCTCCTCTTTAAATCTAAATCTCTTTAAACTTTACTTCTCCTCTGTCAACCTCTGCGCCAGTAAATCAAGTTAGGTGCCTTCAGGGATGAATTATTCTCCATCAGTAATCGTCTGTTGTCTTGTTATTTGCACTTGCTAAGTTTATTAATCAGAAACAGATCAGCAAATCAAGTGTACATGTTTTGATGTTAAATTTTGATTCTGTTAAATAAATGACCACATTTATTCTGATGGGTCAAAGATAAATTACGTCTCATGTCACTAATTATACACTCCACTCTCAAGTTATCTTGGTCACATGGCAGAAA
>NW_023632914.1:206-1348 GCF_014905685.2 Nematolebias whitei | reverse complement strand
CACACACACACACACACACACACACACACACACATATACATACATACGTACGTACATACATACATACATACATACATACATACATACATACATACATACATACATACATACATACATACATACATACATACATACATACATACATACATACATACATACATACATACATACATACATACATACATACATATGAAAACCAATCCACCATCTGGAGCTTTACTGTCTTGCAGGCTTAACATAATCAGATTGAATCAAACAGAATTAAATTGACACTTGTGTGTTTTCAGGGAGACACATGAGCCTTGCTTGATGTGCGAGTGTGATTTGTGTCCAAATGTGTGATTTGGGTTAGGGGCTAGGTTTAGGACTAAGGTGTGAATTGAGGATGTGTTAGGTTTAGGGTTAGGTATGTACTGGTAATGGTTAGGTTATGGATAAAGGTCATGGTTAGGCTATAGAAATGAATGAAAAATGAATGGAAGTCAAAGCAAATGCCCCGTAAAGATAGCAAAACAAACCTGCGTGTGTGTGTGTGTAGGTGTATGTATGTGTATGTATGTATATGTATGTATATATGTATGTATATGTATGTATATATGTATGTATATGTGTGTATATATATGTATGTATATGTGTGTATATATATGTATGTATATGTGTGTATATATATGTGTATATATATGTATGTGTATATATGTATATATATGTATGTGTATATATGTATATATAAGTATGTGTATATATATGTGTATATATATGTGTGTATATATGTGTGTATATATATGTATATATGTGTGTATATATATGTATATATGTGTGTGTATATATATGTATATATGTGTGTGTATATATATGTATATATGTGTGTGTATATATATGTATATGTGTGTGTGTATATATATGTATATGTGTGTGTGTATATATATGTATATGTGTGTGTGTATATATATGTATATGTGTGTGTGTATATATATGTATATGTGTGTGTATATATATGTATATATGTGTGTATATATATGTATATATGTGTGTATATATATATGTATATATGTGTGTGTATATATATGTATATATGTGTGTGTATATATATGTATATATGTGTGTGTATATATATGTATATATGTGTGTGTATATATATGTAT
>NW_023632914.1:0-196 GCF_014905685.2 Nematolebias whitei | reverse complement strand
TATGTGTGTGTATATATATGTATATATGTGTGTGTATATATATGTATGTGTATATATATATATGTATATATATGTAGTGAACTAGACCTAAGGTCAGGATTCGACCCTAAGGACCATATGGGACAGAACTTGTCATTTCATTGATTTGTATCCAGAAATACAGGTTGACCCATCCTGAGACTTTCTTTCTTGAATT
>NW_023632913.1:634-1348 GCF_014905685.2 Nematolebias whitei | reverse complement strand
GAGGACTCAGGAGAGCTCAGGGGAGACGCAGGAGAACGCAGGAGAACACAGAGACCCAACGAATACGACCCGACAAAGGAACAACACAGAACAGGAGGCTTATATACAAGGACAAGACAAGACGTGATTACAACAGGTGTGACGAGACAAAGGTGGCACCAATTAAACTGATGAGGAAACACTAGGGAAACAGACACAAACAGAAACAGCAAATGGTACCATCCTTACAGTACCCCCCCCCCCTCAAGGACGCCTCCAGGCGTCCCCAAAACCCCCCCTCCCGAAGGACTTGGGCGGGTGGAGGGCGGCACTGCAAGGGTGGAGGGCCAGAGGAAACACAAGGACCTGAAAGAACTAAGACAAGAAACAAGCAAGAAAAACACAAAAGATCTGAACGGTCAAGAGACCGTCCCTGGAGTCATTGTTCAGGAGGACGGCCGGGAGGCCGTCCATCACGGGACCTACGTTCAGGAGGGCGGCCGGGAGGCCGTCCATCACGGGACCCACGTTCAGGGGGGCGGCCGGGAGGCCGTCCATTACGGGACCCACGTTCAGGGGGGCGGCCGGGAGGCCGTCCATCACGGGACCCACGTTCAGGGGGGCGGCCGGGAGGCCGTCCAACACGTAGGACCTTGGAGGCCGCGGCAGGCGGCGTGGACGACTTGGAGGCCGCGGCAGGCGGCGTGGACGACTTGGAGGCCGCGGCAGGCGGCG
>NW_023632913.1:0-534 GCF_014905685.2 Nematolebias whitei | reverse complement strand
GACTTGGAGGCCGCGTCCGGCGGCGTAGACGACTTGGAGGCCGCAGCTGGCGGCGTAGACGACTTGGAGGCCGCAGCTGGCGGCGTAGACGACTTGGAGGCCGCAGCTGGCGGCGTAGACGACTTGGAGGCCGCAGCTGGCGGCGTAGACGACTTGGAGGCCGCGGCTGGCGGCGTAGAAACCTTGGAGGCCGCGGCAGGCGGCGATGACCACTTGGAGGCCGCGGCAGGCGGCGATGACCACTTGGAGGCCGTGGCAGGCGGCGATGACCACTTGGAGGCCGCGGCAGGCGGCGATGACGACGAAGAGGCCGCGTCTGGCGGCGTAGGCGACGAGGAGGCCGCGTCTGGCGGCGTAGGCGACGAGGAGGCCGCGTCTGGCGGCGAAGAGGCCTTGGGGGCCGCGTCTGGCGGCGAAGAGGCCTTGGGGGCCGCGTCTGGCGGCGAAGAGGCCTTGGGGGCCGCGTCTGGCGGCGAAGAGAGCTTGGAGTCCACAGCTGTTGGCGAAGAGACCCCGGAGACCACAGCTGGCGGC
>NW_023632912.1:959-1348 GCF_014905685.2 Nematolebias whitei | reverse complement strand
TGGTTCAGACTTTGAGCTCTGGCTCACACTTAGAGATCTGGCTCACACCTCCAGCTCTGGCTCTCACTTGGAGCCCTGGTAATACTTCGAGCTTTGGCTCAAACTATGAGCTCTGACCCATCACTACGAGCTCTGGTTCAAACTTTGAGCTCTGGCTCAAACTTAGATCTCTGCCTCACATTAAGAGTTCTGGCTCAGACTACAAGCTCTGGCTCAGACTGTGAGCTCTGGCTCAGACTTCGAGCTCTGGCTCAGACTTAGAGCTATGGCTCACAGTTCAAGCTCTGGCTCAAACTTTGAGCTCTGGCTCCGACTACGAGCTCTGGTTCACAGTTCGAGCTATGGCTCAAACTTTGAGCTCTGGCTCAAACTTGGAGCTCTGGCTCACA
>NW_023632912.1:0-859 GCF_014905685.2 Nematolebias whitei | reverse complement strand
CTCCGACTACGAGCTCTGGTTCACAGTTCGAGCTATGGCTCAAACTTCGAGCTCTGGCTCAAACTTGGAGCTCTGGCTCACACTTCGAGTTCTAGCTCACACTTGGAGCTCTGGCTCACACTTCGAGCTCTGGCTCACACTTCGAGCACTTGCTCAAACTTCAAGCTCTAGCTCACAGAGCTCTGTCTCACACTTGGAGCTCTGGCTCTCCCTTCAAGTTCTGGCTCACACTTAGAGCTGTGGCTCAGACTACGAGCTCTGGCTTAGACTACGAGCTCTGGCTCAGATTACGAGCTCTGGCTCAGACTACGAGCTCTGGCTCAAACTTTGAGCTCTGGCTCACATTAAGAGTTCTGGCTCAGACTACAAGCTCTGGCTCAGACTGTGAGCTCTGGCTCAGACTTCGAGCTCTGGCTCTGACTTTGAGCTCTGGCTCAGACTTAGAGCTCTGGCTCACACTTCGACCTCTGGCTCAAACTTAGAGCTTTGGCTCAAACTTAGAGCTCTGCCTCACATTAAGAGTTCTGGCTCAGACTACAAGCTCTGGCTCAGACTGTGAGCTCTGGCTCAGACTTCGAGCTCTGGCTCTGACTTCGAGCTCTGGCTCAGACTTAGAGCTCTGGCTCACACTTCGACCTCTGGCTCAAACTTGGAGCTCTGGCTCACACTTGGAGCTCTGGCTCACACTTCGAGTTCTTGCTCACACATGGAGCTCTGGCTCACACTTGGAGCTCTGGCTCAAAATTAGAGCTCTGGCTCACATTTGGAGCTCTGGCTCTCCCTTCAAGTTCAGGCTCAGACTTCGAGCTCTGGCTCACAGTTGGAGCTCTGGCTCACACTTCGAACTCTGGCTCACACT
>NW_023632911.1:0-1348 GCF_014905685.2 Nematolebias whitei | reverse complement strand
GGCTGCAGCGGGCGGCGTGGAAGCCTGTTGGGCTGCAGCGGGCGGCGTGGGAGCCTGTTGGGCTGCAGCGGGCGGCGTGGGAGCCTGTTGGACTGCAGCGGACGGCATGGGAGCCTGGGGGGCTGCAGCAGACGGCATGGGAGCCTGGGGGGCTGCAGCAGACGGCATGGGAGCCTGGGGGGCTGCAGCAGACGACTTGGAGGCCTGTGGCTCTGCAGCAGACGACTTGGAGGCCTGTGGCTCTGCAGCAGACGACTTGGAAAGCGTCGACCCCTCTGGAGAATTGGAGAGCGTCGACCCCTCTGGAGAATTGGAGAGCGTCGACCCCTCTGGAGAATTGGAGAGCGGAGGACCCACCTCAGAGGCTGCGTGCAGCGTGGGGCCCACCTCAGGAGTGGATGAACAAGGAGTCTTTAGAGTCTTTAATTGAGATAACAAAAAATCATACTCGGGGAGCAAAGAAAGGCCTGGGATAGAAAGTAAAAAATCCTCCATCTGGGTCAAAACTAAATCAAAGAGGATGGGTTATTTTAAACTGAATTAAATTGTTCAAAAAGGGCTTGATTAACCTGAAAAATGTTTTCAGGGGAAAATGAATGAAAAAAGGGAAAGTGTGAATGAGTGGATGTGGTGACGGGTGCCGCCCCCACCGGAAACCTGGGAGGTGAGGCGGCGGGACACGCCCCCACGGAGTCACACTGAAAACTCTCCGGAGGTACGGCCGGGCTGGGTCGAACAGCCGCAGCGCGGAGTGGCGGTGAGAGGCCGGATTCCGCCCCCACCAGGAACCTGGAAGGTGAGGCGACGGAACCCGCCCCTGTAACGTCAACCGGACCAGACTCACCGAAACGAACAGGAGTGGACCGGAGCTCCCGCGGGACGCTGGGTCTCGCCCCCACTGGAAACCTGGGAGGTGAAGCGACGGACCCCGCTCCCACGAAAACACCGGAACCAGCTCTGAAGTTCTGCGAGAGCGGCCCGGCCGCTGCAGACTGCCTCCGGAACCGTCCGCCGCCGCCGCAGCGGGACGGTGGATGGACAGAGACGGAGAGGAGCTCGTCCATCACAGCACGAGGAGGGAAAAAAGAAAAATGGTGAGTGTTGCCGAGTGGGAACCCTGCCCGCTGGGTTCTGTTCTGGTCGGGTCGTACTGTCGTAGTTTGCGGTTAGGAGCGAACCCAGAGTGCAGAACAGGGACTCAACTCGGCAGATATACAAAAATATGTTTTAATTGTAAATAAAAGTACAAAATAAACAAGCTGACGGGGCAGCAAAACTTACATGAATAAGGAAGGAGGCAATGGTAAAAGTACAAAATAAACAAGCTGACGGAGCAGCAAAACTTACA